>NC_090255.1:6613707-6648773 GCF_037325665.1 Littorina saxatilis
GACCAAAACACAATATCAACAGAAGACGTGAGCAGACGGCACGAAGTTTTCAGTTTGGGTGAATGGCATTTATACTTGTCTCGTCATGAAGCGAATTTTTCAACCTCAGTTTTAAACGACTACACAAATGTTAGTGCCATGGGTTGTACATCAATACTTCAGAGGGGAAGTGGGGTATTTAGTGTGGAGTTACGAAATAAGAAAAGCCGAATGCGAAAGTTTGTGTCAGTCGGCAACTGCGCTCACAAAAACGGCTGTTCCGTTTTACTCCCCTGTTTGTACTACATCTTTCGACTTTGGGCATTTTGTGGTGTTTAGGGACAGAAAATAATTGGTTTAGTCCTGTTTCATAGGGAAATTAGCAGAAAAGGGTATGCTATCGACATTTGTAATTTCAAGTCGTCAGTGTATGCTGTTGTCGACTCAGAAACATCGTGTGGTACAGAGGGGTAAACCGGAACCATGCGTCTTTGTTCCAATATGCTTTTGGATATTGGCAAAAATGGCCGACTTCCGTAGCAATATGCTTTGATGATTGGAAGAGACCATCCAATCACAGCCTCCGAATTCCCCCACGTGTCCATCAGAATAGCTATATAACTTGATATATGCGTATTTCCATTATGATTATTATAACTATAACTCGATATATGCGTGTTTTCATCATGATTATTATTACTGTAATTAGCATAAGCGTATTTTCTCATCTCAGGAAAGACGAACGAAATCGCCGAGGGAGCGACGCCAGTCAATCCCAAGTTTCGTTCAGGCCTTATGTCCATGACGTGTTCTCTCAGCTGGACGCCTAACAATGGGCAGGATAGTTTGTATATCAACCATGCTTTGCTGGTGAGCTTCCTAGCATATAACCACGTCATGTCCCAAATAGACACTATACTTCTAGGGACAGAAAAACCAAGTTAGTATAGCATAGCTGGTAACTTAAGCATCTTCTTTCGAGGCTAATACAACTACCCGATATTTTGCGAGCACACAATAGCACTAACACACACACATTACATGCATGCCATTACCTAGAGATAACTTCAAAATTGATAGAGTTGTTAAAAATCTGGTGGAGGACAGAAGGAGAGACATGCAGACAGTGAGACAGAGACAGACAGACATATGGGCAGACAGACAGACAGGCAGACATATGGGCAGACAGACAGACAGCTATGCCGATTTATTCCTTTTCAACCCTATGTAAATGAAAGGCCTATCTCACTCTTTCTATGTCACCTTTTCACATCTCACAGCTCCGAGACCGCCTGTCTCACTCTTTCTGTATCACCTTTTCACGTCTCACAGCTCCGAGACCGCCTGTCTCACTCTTTCTGTATCACCTTTTCATATCTCACAGCTCCGAGACGGCCTGTCTCACTCTTTCTGTATCACCTTTTCACGTCTCACAGCTCCGAGACCGCCGGTCTCACTCTTTCTATATCACCTGTCTCACTCTTTCTATATCACCTTTTCATCGCCTGTCTCACTCTTTCTATATCACCTTTTCATATCTCACAGCTCCGAGACGGCCTGTCTCACTCTTTCTATATCACCTTTTCATATCTCACAGCTCCGAGACCGCCTGTCTCACTCTTTCTGTATCACCTTTTCACATCTCACAGCTCCGAGACCGCCTGTCTCACTCTTTCTGTATCACCTTTTCACATCTCACAGCTCCGAGACCGCCTGTCTCACTCTTTCTGTATCACCTTTTCACATCTCACAGCTCCGAGACCGCCTGTCTCACTCTTTCTGTATCACCTTTTCATATCTCACAGCTCCGAGACGGCCTGTCCAAGCTGGGTGAGGGTTCTTACTTCAACGAACCGGCCGAGGACTTGGACGACTGGAAGCAGCAGTTCTGGGGAAATTCTTCCACCTACGATCGTCTGCTCCAAATCAAGCGCCAGTGGGACCCGGACCATTTCTTCTGGTGCCACAACTGTGTCGGTTCGGATGACGTCACTTCTGGCTAAAAGCATTCTGGGTGATGTTTCTTTCCGCGCGAGGCATTCTGGGCGATGCTGGCGTTACCTTATACAGAAAGAACGTTATCTTAACATCCCGAGGTCAGAAAGAACTTGCACCAAATGTGTATCGCATGACATAGGTGATGAATTCCATTATTTATTTGTCTGTGATTTTTTCAAGGAAGAAAGAGCTGAGTTGTTACCACCTTACTATTGGAAAAAACCTAATGCACTTAAATTTAAAAAGTTGTTTGCTACTAAGAAAAAGAAATTGCTAAAGAATATTTTGGACTTTATTAATAGAATTTGTAACAGTTTTTCATAATTTTTTTTATTTTTTATTTTTTGAGTCACTTGAGAAAAAGTGACTATGTAATCGGTCAGTGTTAGTCTGTCCGGCCGGCCGTCTGGCCGGCCGGCCGGCCGGCCGTCCGTAGACACCACCTTAACGTTGGACTTTTCTCGGAAACTATCAAAGCGATCGGGCTCATATTTTGTTTAGTCGTGACCTCCAATGACCTCTACACTTTAACGATGGTTTCGTTGACCTTTGACCTTTTTCAAGGTCACAGGTCAGCGTCAAAGGAAAAATTAGACATTTTATATCTTTGACAAAGTTCATCGGATGTGATTGAAACTTTGTAGGATTATTCTTTACATCAAAGTATTTACATCTGTAGCCTTTTACGAACGTTATCAGAAAAACAAGGGAGATAACTAGCCTTTTCTGTTCGGCAACACACAACTTAACGTTGGGCTTTTCTCGGAAACTATAAAAGTGACCGGGCTCAAATTTTATGTGAACGTGACTCATTGTGTTGTGAATAGCAATTTCTTCCTGTCCATCTGATGCCTCATATAATATTCAGAACTGCGAAAGTGACTCGATCGAGCGTTTGCTCTTCTTGTTTTATTTATTTATTATATTAGCATATATCATGATTGTATTGATTGTATTTATTGTTCAAAATGCCCCCATGGGTTATGGACTAATAAACTTGAACTTGAACTTGAACTTGTAGTTGGGGAGCATTCAAAATGACAGTCTTGTGTAGGTAAGCTAAGATAGCATAGTAGAATGCAAACAAGAATGGGACAGAGAGAGTTTAACACTAGTGAACACTGGCATCGTCTGATAATTTTCGATCATCTCAGTCTTGAAGATTGAAGATTGATTTAACTGTATATACTGATTTAACCTTAACCCGTACGGGAGGAAGAATTTCTATATTATTATTTGTAATAAAAAGACAAAAATACTGCACTCACGTGTGAACGAAGAATACAAACAAGTAATGGCGATGTTTCAACCCAAGGGTTTTCTTCACAGGCAACACACACACAACGGAAAAAAGGAGAATGCAGACAATGGAACGGATAGATGAGCAAGGGAGGTTAGATGATTAGGGTAGAACGGGTTTGTGGATGTTTGTTCCACCTCGTCTGTGCACCTCGAACGACATGTAACTCTAACTTGTATTTTTCTCATTTTACGTGTGATTTTTGCTTTGTTTTTGATGTTGTGTTTTTTTTTTATCTTGAAATAAATTCATATGCCTTTGCCTCGTCTTGTTTATGGGAGATGGTCATGTTATATTTGTATGTATATATTTTTAAATATTCATACTGAATAAGTTTCAGCATGAGGTGTTTAAAAAAATAATTTCTTTGTTTTTTATTAAGAAATCGATGTGAAAAGGCCGAGCTGGTTCAATGGTTGAAAGCTGATAAGCACAAAGTGCACGTATTACTGACCCAGCTATTTTTCAGGACCATCCCTATACTTGGTCACATACGAAAACTCAACACCGTGTGACTGCTTACTGGTGTGAGTTGACTTTTTTTTTTAAATGAATTGATTTATTAAAAAAAAAGTGTCTTTTTACAAAGTTTATTGATAAAAAAAAGAGGAAAGAATCCCCACAGGCTGTTGAATGTTGGTATGATACCAAGTGGAGGGCTGCATCTTATCCTACGTAATCAGTGGGGCGGGGATGTAGCTCAGTCGGTAGCGCGCTGGATTTGTATCCAGTTGGCCGCTGTCAGCGTGAGTTCGTCCCCACGTTCGGCGAGAGATTTATTTCTCAGAGTCAACTTTGTGTGCAGACTCTCCTCGGTGTCCGAACACCCCCGTGTGTACACGCAAGCACAAGACCAAGTGCGCACGAAAAAGATCCTGTAATCCATGTCAGAGTTCGGTGGGTTATAGAAACACGAAAATACCCAGCATGCTTCCTCCGAAAACGGCGTATGGCTGCCTAAATGGCGGGGTAAAAAACGGTCATACACGTAAAATTCCACTCGTGCAAAAACACGAGTGTACGTGGGAGTTTCAGCCCACGAACGCAGAAGAAGAAGAAGATCCTACGTAATAGCCAGGCCAGATCTGAGATGGCGAGCCAAACCTTATACATGGGAATAGGTGTGCCTTTAAATTGTACAAATCTGTTTGCAAGCTAATATTTTATATCAACATTTGTGTGTGTCTAAATTGATATGTTCGCGTGTAGGACTCTTTCCATTTGGTTTGTCAGTAACTTTGAAAAGATCAAAACCAGACGAGCAATGTAACACACTAACTGCACTAATTAGGAGCAAAGACAAAGATGGACTAAAAATAAAAATAAAAGAATACGCTTTAGATTTTGAAGAACTGTCGGTCCCTTCCTCCCGTCACATACCCCCCCCCCCCCCCCCCCAAAAAAAAAAAAAAGAAGCCTGGTGTCTTTTTTCTGAACCTAATTCTTAAACAAATTCCAGTTCACCAAAACAAGCAGCCATGTTAAAGCCTGGCTAGAGCTAAGACAGTAGAGCTAAGACAGTAGAGCTAAGACAGTAGAGCTAAGACAGTAGAGCTAAGACAGTAGAGCTAAGACAGTAGAGCTAAGACAGTAGAGCTAAGACAGTAGAGCTAAGACAGTAGAGCTAAGACAGTAGAGCTAAGACAGTAGAGCTAAGACAGTAGAGCTAAGACAGTAGAGCTAAGACAGTAGAGCTAAGACAGTGGAGCTAAGACAGTAGAGCTAAGACAGTAGAGCTAAGACAGTGGAGCTAAGACAGTAGAGCTAAGACAGTAGAGCTAAGACAGTAGAGCTAAGACAGTAGAGCTAAGACAGTAGAGCTAAGACAGTAGAGCTAAGACAGTAGAGCTAAGACAGTAGAGCTAAGACAGTGGAGCTAAGACAGTGGAGCTAAGACAGTAGAGCTAAGACAGTAGAGCGAACTGTTTTCACAGGGCGGAGTAGGCCTTTAAAGTTCCTTCCAGGTAACTTTCTAATCTGCGTAATTCTATCAGATTTCAAACGTGCAACTCATATATTCTTCACATACCATGTATCCTTATACATTTTTAGATATATCTATCCTCATTATCAACAATTTGTAATGCGGCTTTTTTCTTTGGTCTTTGTTTGGTATCGTCTATATCTTCCTGAATTAGCAACAGAGAATTAAGTTCAATGGATTCATGTTTACAATGCAAAACCCATTCCAAAGTTTTAATGTCAACATACATTTTCTTTGATAACTAAATATAGTATAGTTTAATGGATAATTGCTTAGCCTGCACAAGGCATTTCAAAGATTTGATAACCATTTAACTTTTCTTTGAAAGCTAAATATGGTAAAGTTAAATGTATATGTTTGCCTTTTGTTTCCTTAGGGCAAGATCTTAATCAGTTTCCCGACTGGCGTGAATATGAAATGAACACTGTGCGATTGAAAGCTGTATGAAAATAGCTAATATAATTATGCACAATCGTTCGAATTTAACCGCGGTTGTTTAGTGCATGTGGTATGAAACAGCCAGGATCTTCCAGATTGATCAACACATGCACACACAGGCACACAAGTTAGTTAGTTAGTTAGCTGTTGCTTTTCGGGTCCAGCGGACCATAATAGGCCAAATCAGGACCCCACAGACACACAAACACACAGACAAACACACACACACACACACACACACACACACTAATAGAAACACACACACACACACACACACACACACACACACACACACACACACACACACACACATACCACAACCACGACTAAAGACAAAATAAGCAAAAGAACACAGACGAAAAAGAAATCCCATTCTCAAAATTTAGTTTTGTTGGAGCACGAAACACAATCTTCCCGTAACCAGGCAATAATCTTTTTACCTAGTATTTCAGATTGACTCTAAAATCAATTAAGATAGTTCACAAGTGTTGAACCAATCAAGATAGTTCACAAGTGTTATATCAACCAAGATAGTTCACAAGTGTTTCTGTTAAATCCATAGTTTTCACCCAATTGAAGCAGTCATATTACGCCAAGCTCACTCGTAAGCGATATTGGCGAGGGTAGGAAAATAACCGCCGGATTTCAGTGTGATGACGTCATATGAAGACAGTAGATTCAGCTATCTAATATTTTCATTGTTGACATGATGAAACCGGTTTCAGCTGACAATGATTTTTTTGTCCTGAAATAAAACCAACCAAGCGGATGAGAAGTAAGACGGCTTAATACTTGTATGAAATATTCTACTCGTCAAAAGAAACTACACAGTAACAAGCAGAACTTGGTTTAAATATGATTTTATTCAGATGACAAAGGGTGGCATATAATATCAAAGATAAATTTGGTTTAAACAGTGTTTTATTCAGAAAATTACAGATAACAATGCGGCATACAATCAATTTAACAGTTGAGGGCAACAAGCAAAGTTTATACATGTGCTCTTAAAAAGCAAACACACACACACACACACACACACACACACACACACACACACACACACACACACACACTCACACACACACACACACACACATACATACTCCTCACCCCCAACACCCCCTCACCCCCCTACACACACACACACACACACACACACACACACACACACACACACACCCTGTCATCCCACAAGAATCAATAAGTCTCTTACCTTGACTAGGAAGCCGAAAGTTGTCTGCAAGTTGGACTCACTTTGTTGAACAACATTTCTGTCCGCTGTTACAAAGACCCGCTACAGTGGTGCACGTCTCGCCAGAGGATACACACTGCTGATCAGCAAATTTGTTGCAGGCTGCAAGGACAGACAAGCAAACAGACACTACAATGTAGGTAGGCTATATCTCCCGTTCAAGCTGAGCGGAGGTGCACGAAGCGAAACTGAGTGGGTGCCACCCAACCGTGTGAGAACAAATCGCGGGGTCTGATTGGTTGAAATCACAACAAAGCTATATCAGTTCAACCATTCCAACACAGCGCCTGGCGCCCACCCGGTTGGTCACTTTCTCGTGCCTCTCGGCCCCTGTTGGATGGATGGATGGATGAGGGAAGGAGAGAGGGCGGTAGGAGGGTGGATGGAGACTGAAAGATGCGAGAGAGATAAAGGCCCATTCGTCGCTATGTATACAGGTTATTTTTTTGTGTGTGCATCCCGGCCCTGGTAACAGGCGTGTACACCCAACTTCCAAGCTATACGCCAAATGTCAGCTCAATCGACACATAAACACTGGAGATCTAATAGTTGGCGACAAGCTATACGCCAAATGTCAGCTCAATCGACACATAAACACTGGAGATCTAATAGTTGGCGACAAACAGACAGAGTGACACATATACGGGGTTGCAACAACAAACAAAAAAACAAGAATTCAGCTGGTGTGGTAAGACGGTAATGATCATTTTCTAGTTTTCTCTCTGTCTCTGTCTGTGAATCTCTGTCTGTCTGTCTGTCTGTCTGTCTGTTTCTCTCTGTATCAGACTGTCAATGTCTGTCTGTCAGTCTCTCTCTCTGTCTCTCTCTCTGTCTCTGTCTCTGTCTATCTCTCTCTGTCTCTGTCTCTTTGTCTCTCTCTCTCTCTCTCTCTCTCTCTCTCTCTCTCTCTCTCTCTCTCTCTTTCGTACCTAATGTCATTTAGTTAATTGCTAATGATTGTTATTTTATGAGTCAGTTTGTTATCATTATTCCCTCACAATCGCAAAACTTATCTTATCTTATCTTATCTTTATCTCATCTCATCATATCATATATCATATAGGCATAGCATAGCATATCTTATCATATCATATCATATCATATCTCATCTTATCTTATCTTATCTTCTCATCTCATCTTATTTTATCTCTCTCTCTCTGTTGGTTTACTTACGCGAAGTGCAATGAGATCTTTCCAACATGCGTACCAGGGCCCAGCAGATCAACCGATTCGGTTTGTTGATACAGTTGTAGGATCCAGAGTAGCGAAGCTCGCGCTTGAGACAGAGGTCGGACTGTGAGGTGTAGGAGAGACTCTGTCTCGCGCCAGACACCCCGGAACAACACGCAAAAAGACATACCACAGCCAGGCAGGCCCAGAGGCAAGCGTTTGTGAGTGCCATGCTCATGCTGTAAGAAAAAAATGAATAATTCAATCATTTTCTTCAAAACAAAATTATTATCAACTTCTGTATTACCACCACCACCCCTTTTCTGTTAGTATTTGTAACTTGCTTTTCTGTTTGCTATAGTATTCTGAAAAGAGTATTTTGATAGAGTCCGCCATCGTGTTAACCACTGTTATGTTTTCATTAGGATTGTTAAAAATAAGCACTATGCTTGAGTGAGAAATCCTAAATGCCATATATTGTTTCAATCAATCAATATGAGGCTTATATCGCGCGTATTCCGTGGGTACAGTTCTAAGCGCAGGGATTTAAAAAAAAAAATTTTATGCAATTTATATCGCGCACATATTCAAGGCGCAGGGATTTATTTATGCCGTGTGAGATGGAATTTTTTTACACAATACATCACGGATTCACATCGGCCAGCAGATCGCAGCCATTTCGGCGCATATCCTACTTTTCACGGCCTATTATTCCAAGTCACACGAGTATTTTGGTGGACATTTTTATCTATGCCTATACAATTTTTGCCAGGAAAGACCCTTTTGTCAATCGTGGGATCTTTAACGTGCACACCCCAATGTAGTGTACACGAAGGGACCTCGGTTTTTCGTCTCATCCGAAAGACTAGCACTTGAACCCACCACCTAGGTTAGGAAAGGGGGGAGAACATTGCTAACGCCCTGACCCAGGGTCGAACTCGCAACCTCTCGCTTCCGAGCGCAAGTGCGTTACCACTCGGCCACCCAGTATTGTTTATGTATGGATACAAAAAAAAAGTCTTGTTTTAACCGATAAGTCAATAACTAACTACATTAATGAATAGATAAAAATAAAAATAACAAGTAAATAGCAAATAAATGATAAACAAAATTAACAATGTACACAGTGACCATGCACCAACGGTTAAAAGGAAAAGTATGATGACTTACTAGCGCCAGAACCAAACAATTAACATTTTCAAAATTATAATCATCAGTGAAATTTACTAATTTTCTCCGCCAGCAAACGTTACACTTTAAGTTTTGGCTCAAGCAATCCTTCTGGAAGTGAGCAAGAACAAACAGAACACGTGTTAATTGAAATGTTCACGTGACATTAGTAACCCCAGGTTTTGGCGCTAGTAAGCCGACATATCAAACTCGCTCACTATCTCATATTCGGCCATGCCTTTACATGGTATAAGATCATCCCTTGACTCGGTCAAATACCCTAAATCCACATATTTGATTACTTAATTTCCCAGATAGCCAATAGTGTCAGGTAACTTTCTCTGAGCCTCACAAAAGTGAGTGTTTGTATCTCTGAAACTATTTGGAGTTTTTGATAGACGAATTCTAAAAATAACTCTGTCGGGTTTGTGAAAGAGTGAATTCCCTTGTTTTTTACTCGGACAAACATAGGAGGTGTCAATCACTGGCGAGGGGTGTGTCGGAAACACGTGAACAGGAACACGTGTGAATTTATTTGTCAGAGGAAAAGCAAGGGCATTCACTCTTTCACAGCCCATACAAACCCGACAGAGTTATTTCGCCAAATCGTCCATTGAGACTTCATGTAATCCTCAAGCACCATAGGCCCTTCTTAATCAGCACTTTTTGTTTAAAGAATTATTTGTGTAAACAAACAAATAAACGATGACGTAATTTGAACTAGACGGATGATGTGGGTCGTGGACGACCCATATTGAATTTAAGAAGGAGCTTTACAGTATATATCTTTATTCGGGCGGCGTTGGTGATTTTCGACCCATACTCGGCAAAGAGGTGGTAGAAAGTGTATACGTATTCGGATGGCGTGGGTCGTGTGCGACCCATACTTTAAAAAAAAAGCTGAAAATTAAGGATTGGTTGGTCGGATATCATTTTGTATCGTCTTTTCAGCTGCTATTGCTGTTCTTCTTCTTCTTCTTCTTCTTCTTCTCTTCTTCTGCGTTCGTGGGCTGAAACTCCCACGTACACTCGTGTTTTTTGCACGAGTGGAATTTTACGTGTATGACCGTTTTTTACTCCGCCATTTAGGCAGCCATACGCCGTTTTCGGAGGAAGCATGCTGGGTATTTTCGTGTTTCTTTTACCCACCGAACTCTGACATGGATTACAGGATCTTTTTCGTGCGCACTTGGTCTTGTGCTTGCGTGTACACACGGGGGTGTTCGGACACCGAGGAGAGTCTGAACACAAAGTTGACTCTGAGAAATAAATCTCTCGCCGAACGAGGGGACGAACTCACGCTGACAGCGGCCAACTGGATACAAATCCAGCGCGCTACCGACTGAGCTACAGTCCCCGCCCCTATTGCTGCTCGAGACCGATGCAAAATCAACGGTCCAATAATTGAATTGAAACTTGCCAATTTAGAATTCACAAAATGACTGTGAGTGATGCTGTGCTGCTAACCCTATTTTGGCTCGACAGAGTTGTATTGCGCCCAGCTAATAACATAGAAAGATTCTGCTTTTGGGGCAAAAAGAGGATGGCTTTAAAAGTCCTCTGAAATCGGAACAAACTCTAAACTGTCAACCCTTGCGATGCACGAGCTACAACAGGGCCCCGGTCATGTACAGTGCTCCCCAGTAGGTGTTTAAAAGTTGACACACTGACAAACGAATTCACTGTAGCAATATGATTCCATTCATTTTCTTGACAAGTCTTTAACATTTTTGAACAAAATATAGCAATTTTGAATTTCATCTGCAGATGATGCAATGCAGAGACGTACCAAACAAAACTAAAATCGACGGGCAATTTGCCAGTCAAAGCATAGACACACTGTAGGCGTATTTCACGTAACTATATATAAAAAACAAAACAAACTTAAAATCAAAAATTAAAATTCGCTTGCGGCTTCGTGGCAGGCGGAAGAACAAATCAGCCAGATAAGTTTTCGTTATTGTTTGTCCATGCACTTATAAGACCGTTGGGTCGATATATTTGTGAACTAGAGGAATACCCGGCTTCGCCGGGGTGAATCGCGAGACAGAGACAGACAGCGTGGCGGTTCATCACAATCACCTTTGCAGGCGAAGTCCTGTCAAACGGGATTGAGAATTTTAGAGCTTATTTCTTAGCCCTATATTATCTGTTGTGGCTTCTCAAATGCCAGAACATACAGACAGACAAAAGCCGCTAGACCCCATCACAAACAGAACTCTACAATCCACAGGTTTTTGCCCACACACACACACACAAACACACACACAGAGAAGCCGTATATATATATACTAGAGGAATACCCGGCTTCGCCGGGGTGAATCGCGAGACAGAGACAGTCAGCGTGGCGGTTCATCACAATCACCTTTGCAGGCGAAGTCCTGTCAAACGGGATTGAGAATTTTAGAGCTTATTTCTTAGCCCTATATTATCTGTTGTGGCTTCTCAAATGCCAGAACATACAGACAGACAAAAGCCGCTAGACCCCATCACAAACAGAACTCTACAATCCACAGGTTTTTGCCCACACACACACACACAAACACACACACAGAGAAGCCGTATATATATATACTAGAGGAATACCCGGCTTCGCCGGGGTGAATCGCGAGACAGAGACAGACAGCGTGGCGGTTCATCACAATCACCTTTGCAGGCGAAGTCCTGTCAAACGGGATTGAGAATTTTAGAGCTTATTTCTTAGCCCTATATTATCTGTTGTGGCTTCTCAAATGCCAGAACATACAGACAGACAAAAGCCGCTAGACCCCATCACAAACAGAACTCTACAATCCACAGGTTTTTGCCCACACACACACACACAAACACACACACAGAGAAGCCGTATATATATATATATATGTATATCTATATCTATAAATATATAGGTGAGAGTGTATTTTTCGCGTGGCTATAAATTGATTCGACCTTTTCACTTTGACAGTAAGAACAACTTACGGGTGCAAGGGAAGCGTTCTGGACAGCGCAGTGACATTCTATAAATAGCAACTCAGAAACGGGAATTTGGGGTGAACGGCGCGAGACAGAGACAGACAGCGTGGCGGTTCACCACAATCACCTTTGAAGGCGAAGTCCTGTCAAACGGGATTGAGAATTTTAGAGCTTATTTCTTAGCCCTATATTATCTGATGTGGCTTCTCACATGCCAGAACATACAGACAGACAAAAGCAGAACTCTACAATCCACAGGTTTTTGCCCACACACACACACAAACACACACACACACAGAGAAGCCGTATATATATATGCATATCTGTATCTATAAATATATAGAGATAGGTGAGAGTGTATTTTTCGCGTGGCTATAAATTGATTCGACCTTTTCACTTTGACAGTAAGAAAAATCAAGTGAAATTGCGCCACTCGCTTTACATCAAATGTATCTTTACGTCATTTCCCATCCGTCTGGAGTCGGTTCTAAATCTGTCGCTCTCTGTTCAACGAGAAAAAGCGAAGCAACCGAAACGCATGTTCAACATGGTTTATCTTGTGAGACTGTTGTGTGTCAAAGGCATTTGACCTGTGAATATTCATCACGTCAGGTGTGTTACTCTGATTGGCTGACTCAGGTCACGAGAATTCTTTGACTGACAGGCATAATCAGGTAGTTGCGCTCAAGTTCCCATTGTGGCTGTTCTGTCAAATTCGCGGGGTTGCTTCGAAATGTCTTTTGGTCGAATTAAACGGTTATAAAACCGTTATTTCTAATATGCTGACTGTTAGCAAATGATAACAGACATGTCTCACAAACGACATGCTTGATATCTTTTTTCTCGACATGTCTTGTTGTCATTTGCTAACAGTCAGCATATTAGAAATAACTCATATTATTGTAATTCAATCAAGTTTGCGTTTTAATGAAACAGATCCTGTGATTGGTCAGAATGCCCCAACTCATTAAAAATTACCGGTCATTAATTGTCGATAACCACTCGCTAAAAAATCCATTAACAACCTGCTGGCGAGGCGCATTGATACAGCCTCAACTAGTCTCGGTTAGCTTTGAGGGTCATTTTACAAGTAGGAAATATGAAGGCCAACGAAATACTGAGACCATAAGGTATGCGAAGTGATGACGTCGAATACGTGACGTAAGTTGATGCATGAATTCTTCCGGACTACGTCAGTCAATTCCAAAGATCGCTTTTGTGATGAAAAGAATTTGTTTTAGAGTTTGCTGTCCAGAAACCCGTCAAAAAAGAAAGGAAAATGTGTGTGAAAGAAAACAAAACAGGAGCAGAGTGATACGATAGGAATACAGAGACATATTTCTTGGGACTTGATCCTTGCAGGTAGGTGGACTGAAAGTAGTGTGTGAACAGAACAGAACCAATTCTGTCTGTTTACAACCGCATGAAAGCAGGAAAGAGATCGTCGTCAGATTGAATTACAATAACATTAACATGCTTCCATTTGAAACTTCTCGGTCTTCATCGGGGATTGACGCCCTCCCAAAGTCTAATTGTCTCCTTTCTCAGTTCAAGCTCCATGCTTAAAACTATTTACAAACAGGTCTATCAGCCTTCAATACCACACAAAAGACAGGTAGGCTGTAAACAATAAGTTCTTTAAGCATCAGTTGGCTTAAAGTGAGCAAGATTAAGAATGCATAACAATAGCACGTCAAAAAATAGAAAAATAAGCAAAATTGCAAATAAATGACTCCCAAGTAAATATTCAGTTTTAACAATCTGTTGGGTTGAATCGTAAAAACAATTAAAAAATTTTTTTTAAATTGCACAAGAGTCCCAGGTAAATGTTCAGGCGTTACAAACCGTTTGGTTCAATCAAGCCACAGTTAAAGTTTTCTGATCAAACTACATTTTCTTGCAAATCCTAAATATTTTCCAAAACAGTCTACGTTTAGTTAATTTCAACACCACTAACACACATTGTATAAACTTTTCACTGACACGTTAAATGATCGACATAAGACAATTTCGCTTACCCGTCCGCTCAGCTTGACAGAAAACTAGACACTGTGTCGAACTATTCATGAAAGATATGTATCTTAAAGGCTGGGCTTGTATAAAACATTCGCTTTGATTTTCTTTATTCTTTTCCTCATCTGCCAAATCCCCTTCTCTGACTGTATTTAGAAGTAATGGATTTCGCCTTTGGCTAATTCGAGGTTTTGTGCTTAGTTGGACCCCGTCGTTTTTTCGTCTTCTTCTTCTTCTTCTTCTTCGTTCATGGGCTTAGACTCCCACGTTCACTCATGTTTTTAGCACGAGTGGATTTTTTACGTGTATGACCGTTTTTACCCCGCCGTTCAGGCAGCCATACGCCGATTTCGGGGGAGGCATGCTGGGTATTTTCGTGTTTCTATAACCCACCGAACTCTGACATGGATTAAAGGATCTTTTCCGTGCGCACTTGGTCTTGTGCTTGCGTGTACACACGAAGGGAGGTTAAGTCACTAGCAGGTCTGTACATAAGTTGACCTGGGAGATCGGAAAAATCTCCACTCTTAACCCACCAGGCGGCAGCGACCGGGATTCGAACTCACGACCTCCCGATTAGGAGGCCGACGTCTTACCACCACGCCACGGCGCCCGTCGTTTTCAATTGTTTGACGTCTTTCAAACCCACTATGTACTAACACAGGGATAACGGATGAAGATTGAAACAAAACTTGACTAAATGTAAAAAAAAAAAAAGGTATTCGGAGAAACAGACAGATTCAGTTTAACACTGACACACAGCCAGACAGACAGACAGACAGACAGACAGACAGACAGACAGACAGACAGACAGACAGGCAGGCAGACTGAAAGACAGACAGACAGACAGAAAGAAAGACAGACAGATAGACAGATAGACAGACAGACAGACAGACAGACAGACAGGCAGGCAGGCAGGCAGGCAGACAGACTGAGACAGACAGACAGACAAACAGACAGACAGACAGGCAGGCAGGCAGACTGAAAGACAGACAGAGTCAGACAGACAGATAGACAGACAGACAGACAGACAGACAGACAGGCAAGCAGGCTGGCAGGCAGGCAGGAAGGCAGACAGACTGAGACAGACAGACCGACAGACAGACAGACCGACAGACCGACAGACCAACAGACAGACCAACAGACCGACAGACAGACAGACAGACAGACAGACAGACAGACAGGCAGACATACAGACAGACAGACAGACAGACAAAAAGACAGACAAAAAAACAGACAGACAAAAAAACAGACAGACAGACAGACAGACAGACAGACAGACAGACAGACCGACAGACCGACAGACAGACAGATCGAGACAGACAGACAGACAGGCAGGGAGACAGACAGACGGACAGACAGACAGACAGACGACCGACAGACAGACAGACAGACAGACAAAAAGACAGACAGACAGACAAAAAGACAGACAGACAAAAAGACAGACAGGCAGGGAGACATAGACAGACAGACAGACAGAAAGACGGACGCACAGACAGACAGATCGAGACAGACAGACAGACAGACATACATACAGACAGACCGAGACTGACATACAGACAAACATACAGACAGACATACAGACAGACAGACAGACAGACAGACAGACAGACCGACAGACAGACCGACAGACAGACAGACAGACAGAGACAGTGAAGCCACAAGGACCACCAAACCTTATCTTACCCTACCTAAAGTACTATTCACATGGCCGGTATTTCAATCGACTTTCTACTAATAGATATGGAGAGAGGGATATTGGCAGAGAGAGAGAGAGAGAGAGAGAGAGAGAGAGAGAGAGAGAGAGAGAGAGAGAGAGAGAGAGAGAGAGAGAGAGAGAGAGAGAGAGGATCAAATAACCTAGCTTGTTGTGCTCCATGTTCCTTATTTCATGTATGCGGTAATAGTACCAATGGAATTTATTGAATAAACTTGTTTAAACCAGAGAGAGAGAGAGAGAGAGAGAGAGAGAGAGAGAGAGAGAGAGAGAGAGAGAGAGAGAGAGAGAGAGAGAGAGAGGGAGGGAGAGAGAGAGAGAGAGAGAGAGAGAGAGAGAGAGAGAGAGAGAGAGAGAGAGAGAGAGAGAGAGAGAATGAGAATGAGAATGATTCTTCTTCTTCTTCTTTGATCATGGGCTGAAACTCCCATGTTCACTCATGTTTTTGCACGAGTGGATTTTTACGTGCATGATCGTTTCTACCCCGCCATTCAGGCAGCATACGCCGCTTTCGAGGCAAGCATTCTGGGTATTTTCGTGTTTCGATAACCCATTGAACTCTGACATGGATCCAGCAATTAACTGAGAGACCATGCCGAGTAGGAGAAATGCTGGATTTGTAAGAAGTGTGAATTAATGAGGTTATTATTTAACAACAAAGACTCAAGAATATTGTGTTTCCATAATTATAATGGTCAGATCGTCTCGAACTGATTTTCAGAGAAAATATACGAAAACAATTCAAACAGTTTTAAAATAAAGAGAATATGACTTAAACCAATGAGGCAGAACACTATTTAAAGATGTGATAAGCAAAGGGAAGTAAGCACTCTAAATGCATACGACATGTGTTATAGAGTAACTGTAAGCCAGAGTTATGCGGAACGGCCAATCTCCTGGCAGAGAATAACACTCATTGAAATGAACAAGCGACTTTCATCCTCAATTCGAATTTCATCGACTTTTTTTTTTTTTAGTTTTAAGGATGAAAGTCGCTTGTTCATTTCAATGCTTGTTATTCTCTCAGGTGCCAGGAGAATGGTTCCGTATAACTCTCACTTACTCTGTTAAACAATTCGTATGCCGGTGTACATCGGCTTGAGATACGGGATGATAAGTTCAGAAAGTGTCAAGTATACTGAACGCGTCAACGGTCTGACTGTTATGGTCTTTCGAAAATGAATTCCAAATTCGGGAATTGACTACAACGTACGAGGTTTGGCACTGAGTGGTAGCCACACTAACACAATATTAGCCCGCCAGATTTTTCTCTTTTGGTTTTTGGCTCACGTAAGTGTAGCCTATGCGATCGTAACTTTGTCTGTCTGTGCGTGCGTGTGTGTGTGTGTGTGTGCGTGTGTATGTCTGTGGTAGAAACTTTAACATTTCGTCATTTGAAGACGTCACATTATGACGTAAGAGGGTTAGACGTCACGCGAAGGAATTACTGAAAGTCTCGGTCATTGTTATTTTGAGCGGGCCGAGACTAGTTGGCAGTCGTGTCCCTGTAAGTAGGCTACATGCAGACAGACAGATCTAGATCTAGTGTCTCGCTTTCTTGCACAGTGTCACCTATGCTTACTGTGTGTGTGTGTGTGTGTGTGTGTGTGTGTGTGTGTGTGTGTGTGTGTGTGTGTGTGTGTGTGTGTGTGTGTGTGTATGTGTGACGGAGTGATTGAGTTTGTGTTACTGTTTGTTGATTTCTTACGTGAGCCTTGAAGGCTTCGCCTCTTGTTCTGAATGGCCTTGCATACCAAAAAAACCCATCCTCAGCCAACAGATGAGTTGAAACAGCAAGTACAGGGAGTTTTGAGGGTTTAAGTCGGATGAGTGTGGCCACTGCTCAGTGTCAAACCTCTTCTTTTGAGGCATTCTCCGAATTTGAAAAAGTATCCTATACAATTCGTAAATATCAAACCACTTGACCTACAAACTGAAATCTTTGTGACATCATCATGCCACAGCTCAGGTTAATGTACACCAAATATGAAGGAATTCACTAATCACGTGTGGGAGATATTAGAATTTTAGAGGGTGGCAATAGTTTTGGGAGGGTCACCCTGTATATATATATATCCTCGCAGGTGAAGTACAGAAAATCAAATCGAGAATACAACTAGTAAATATGAATGCAAAGATAGATTGTTACATGATGATACGTTAAGCAGGCATTGCCTTACACGATGCAACACAAAGGGTGAAATTGCCTTGAGGGGAAATTACTTGCTGTGTTGTATAACATATGTCTCTGTGTCACCGTAGGTTACTGGGTGCTGTACGCTTTTATATTTTGCACCCACTCCTTTTTGCAGTATTACTCATACGCATTGCATGCTTCAATGTGTGTGTGTGTGTGTGTGTGTGTGTGTGTGTGTGTGTGTGTGTGTGTGTGTGTGTGTGTGTGTGTGTGTGTGTGTGTATGTGTGTGTGTGTATGTGTATGTGTGTGTGTGTGTGTGTGTGTGTATGTGTGTGTGTGTGTGTACACAGGTGCGCTGGTGTGTTTGTTTGTTTACTTGGTAAGTTTATGAACAGACCAAAAATAAAATATAAAACAAGTCGCGTGAAGCGATATAAATACATTTAGTCAAGATCAACACCACAAACCAATCATCGCCGATACTACGTACATTCAGATAGTCTCGGCTAACCATACTGCCGCCGCGAAACACGCGTCCGTAATACTTACTGAACCTATTTTCTTTAATTTTGAGAGTAAACATAACATTATGTATATATTTTTGAATTTAGGAGAAGATGAGGAAAACAATGCAATCAATTTTAAATCTGTTTGCGAAAAATCGATTTTAATGACAACTTTAATGAGCAAACTCATTAATTAATTTTTAAGCCTCCAAGCTGAAATGCAATACCAAAGTCCGGGCTTCGTCGAAGATTACTTGACCAATATTTCAACCAATTTGCTTAAAAAATGAAGGCGTGACAGTGCCGCCTCAACTTTCACAAAAAGCCGGATATGACGTCATCAAAGACATTTATCGAAAACATGAAAAAAAGACTTTCATGTGAAGTTTCATGAAGTTGGTTTAAACAAGTTTATTCAATAAATTCCATTGGTACTATTACCGCATACATGAAATAAGGAACATGGAGCACAACAAGCTAGGCTTATGAGCGTACTCTTAAAAGCAAATGAAATTTGGCGGACGATTTTAATATAACAAATTTGAAATAATGTCAAAATAATAATGGTAAATTATGGTAGACAAACATGTAACAATAAATGGGGAAAAAAACAAAAGAGAAAAAAACAATGCTAAACTAACAACAGTACTCACACGCGCTCGCACACTCACTCGCACACACACGCATACAATGACTTCCACATGGTTGAAAATGAATTACTACCAGAACAAGGAAATGTGAACAGTACTGCACATGGTCGTTTCGAACATGGATGAGATAAATGCATTCATTATTCAAAACGTTTGCTTAATAAGATAAACCTGAATAACTGGTCAAATATCAATGCATTTTCGCTGTCTGACTTGTCTCTATTGCCATACAGAAAATCATCAGCAGTTAGCAAATCATAGTTGGGCAGTGTTGACAAGGTGACTTCACGTATTTGAAGAGATAAGGGGCAATGAAAAATATAGTGCTCCGCATTTTCAACAGGATAACCACAAGTGCATGACGGGTCGGGAATTAAATGTCTGTCAAATAGATCACTATTTAGATTGCTGATCCTCAAGCTCAGTCTGCAATGGATAATTTCTGATTTTCGATCAGATGTGTATCTATACGAGGGAACAACAGAATCATCAGAACTAATACGTTTTTTAAATAACCCAATAGAATCAAGTTGTTTTACAGTATCTGGAAGCTCATTCCACAAGGAAGTCGAAGACAGAAAAAATGACTTTTTATACAATTCAGTTCGAGAGTGGGGAGTCTGTCTGTCAAGTGGTCTTCGTCTATGGTAAGGATTCCCAGAAGCAACGAGAGGAGGCAGACGTTCTAGTAAGTATGGTGGCACGCGTGCATTAACTAATTTGAAATACACAATCAATTTGTGTCTTTTTCGCCTCTCCTTCAGTGTTGTAAATCCTGATTCATCGTACAATTTTTGGTGACTCGTACCACGAACTGCACCTATAATGGTTCTTATGGCATCAAGATGCAAGTTTTCTAATAAAGTAGCTAATCTGTCTGAACAGTTATCCCAAATGACGTCAGAAAAATCAAAATGGGGAATAATAAAAGATTTATACATAAGTTCAAGTGCCTTTCGGCTAAGGCGATACTTATAGGACCGAAAACATGAGAGAAGAACACGTACTTTAGATATAATTGACTGAACATGTGATTCCCATTTGCAGTCGCTCTGAATCAGTACACCAAGATGTTTGTGAACGTGGTTTTCTCTCAGAATTGTTCCATCAAATACAAGAGGAAGGGTTTCAGGCATTCTATTTCCAGAAAAGGTCATCAAATCTGTTTTTAAATTATTGAAATTAACTTTCCATTTTTCCGCCCAGTGTGCAATTTTGGCTAAGTCTGCATTTAAGATCTGTGTCCGCGTGTTTGCATCATTTAGAGATAAATACAAACTGGTATCATCAGCAAAAAGTTTAATGACAGATTCGATAAGATTTTATTTCAACCATGTGCTCCACACAAAGAAAATGGCTTGTCTTGAGTACATTCAAAACATTCAAACAAAACAAAAAAGCGTTGATTAATCAACTGATTGTACTTGTAACTGAATTGTCTATTTGATAATTGTCACTGAAGTAACGAAGGCTGATACGGAATAACTCACGATTCTACGATCTTGTTTTCTGAAGAGTTTCGTACCTTAGTTAGTTCGAGCGCAGTACTGAATACGTAGTTGTCTTGGTGGTGGTGGTGGTGGTGGCGGTGTTTTCTTCTGGTGTGCCCGTCAGGGTTGGTTGTTTGGTACAGTGTATGTAAACCTTGCCAATACTACAAGTAGTCGTATTGCCAAATTTTATTTAAACCTTGTCACTTCGCCGGAATGTATTAAGTGGACATAAGGTCGGGTTCGGGGAAAGAGATTTCTTAGAAAAAAGTCTACTCTACAAAGACTGAGTTTTACCTTTCACGACATCAACACTCAAACAACTTTCACTACTACACAGTCGTCAAGGCAACACACTGTAATTTACCTTTAAACATTTATTACCTTTTCTTCACTTTCACTAACAATTCTTTCCTTATACACAACTTCGGTAAAAAAACAATAACTATTAGCTAAACTAAACACTTGAGGAAAAACACATAAACTAAAACACTTAAAGCATGGCAGCTCTGAATGGGAGGTAGGAAAAGTGCCCCTGAAAATACAATGCATAACACTCATAAACACACTATAACAAAACAAATGTAAATAGTAAACAACCTGACAATAAGAACATAGGATTAGAAAACAAATACAAAACGAAACAACTCTTATGACTGATGACAAAACTTGAGCGCTTTAGAACCGAAAAGTATGTCATGTGACGCACGGCATAGGAATCAACATTGACAAGAAAATGTTCGATCACCATCTATGATAACAACTTTCTTTTAAACATGAACAAGAAGTTGTGTTTTGAGTTGCATATGACTAAGTGCAACAAAGTCAAATCAAAACGTCACTACGTCCACTAGTGATGAATTAAAAATACACCACTCACAGAAGAACCAAAACACTTGATGCCTCAAGTTCTTCTTTGATATGACTAAAATACATTTCAGCCTTATCTTACTCAGCCATACTAGACTACACACAGTGTCATAAAAGAACTGTATCAGCATACACTAACACAAATGTGATTCCACTCCATCAAAACAGTCCCATAAGTCCCAACTCCATCAGTCAAAGTTAGACTCCTTAACATGTATTTTCTCCCATCACAAAGTGACAAATACAAATAGTAACCAACAGAGAAACTTGATACAAATTACAAACATAACATTTCGAACCACAGAACTCTTTCCGATACCTCACACAGGTTTTTCCCAAACTCAAGACCACATGGCCACACAACAGACAATGACATATACCATTTTCTATCTACTGGAATCATCTTCAATATTATTCATCCATGATTTATCTTTGCATAGAAATACAAGTAAACAGTTTGTGTGATCATCTCCCACAGTATTTTCAGTCTCTTACCTGAATTAGGAGCACTTTAACCCCCATGTTCTGGCCACCCGAAGCCGGTGCCATCTCTCTCAGAACATCATCCATCAAAAAGAGAGAAACCCCACTTCCAGACATGGGAACTCAAAAAGTTGGAAGGTGGTTTCATCATAAGTAATATATCTTCATAGTTAAAAATATAATTTCAACATCTAAATATTCCTTAAATGTAACCAATGACTTTCAGATACTTCTAATAATTTTCTCATCACTACTTCTATTTTATAACTTGATAATTGCAATTACCAGAACCTGACGAAAAGTAGTTAATTTAAGTCAAGGGAAGTAACCAACTGAAATTGCATGTCAAAATAATAAGTGTAGTTGTGTCCCTTTTACTTTAGTCTTCTCTTAAATACTAAAATAAATGCTACCACGGACAGTCTGTGTAAAATAAGAAATAATCCTTGTTAGGAATTATTTCACATGTTTACATACACCCCTCCAAAGAAAATGTTTCCTTATTACTAACACTAGTAATCATGTAAACATTTCAAAAACTAAAAAACATTGTCGTTGAATATCTCAACTCGACATGGCTAATCTCTCGTGTGTTAACAAAAAGTGTCTTAAAAGACAACCGGTGCATGTCTACGACTCAAGTCTAACTAAAAGAATAGTGCTGAAAACAAATCCCATTAGCTGTTTAGTTATGAACTTCATATTCCAGAAACGCACATAGCCAACAAAACAATTTCCATCTCTCACTGCAACTAAATACAATACAATACAATACAATACAATAACTTTATTAATCTCTAAAAGAGAAATTACATTGCTGAGCGTTTGTGTCCGTAATAATAACATACATAAAACATTCAAAATAAACATTTGTTCTTTGTCCTGAGAAAATATAGCACATTGGTTATCACATAAGAAAGTATATTAAAAATAAATTAACATGCATTCACCATCAACAATGCACAAAAGAAAGTCAGCACCTTGCCGGTTATCACATATTGTCTAAGATTAAAGCGACAGTCTAACCAATAAACCCAAGGTTTATCAACGAAATTGAAAAGGAAGACGATCAACACTTGGCATAAAAAGACTAGAAAAAATTAAACCGGTACACATGACACACCTACTGTCAATCTTCTAAGTTAAACACAAGTTTCCAAAATTGACCAACACCCAAATTATCTCCCTTTCACCATGAATCAACAAAAACTTTGTCCAGTGCCTCATCTCAACACCCAATCAAGACAAAGTACTTTTAACAAGGTTAAACCATAATAATCATTATTTCAACAGTGAATATTTAGAAAATCAACATGCGTCCATGCGTCATAACCAATACCACACTCTTGTCACAAGACATACAAATCAATTAGAAATATAACTAAGTGCGCCGGCACAGCTTAGCTACATTCATTGACTCGACTCTCAAGACACACCCACACTACCTCTGCACTGCTTCAATGAATTTCACAATGACAAAACACATTATACTGCACTCGGCAGTCCAAACCTTCTTGTTTGTTTTTTCCCAGTTCCAAAGTCCATTGCAACTTGTTTGCAAATCCCTGTTTTCAAAATATCTTTCTTTCTTTCTTTATTTGGTGTTTAACGTCGTTTTCAACCACGAAGGTTATATCGCGACGATCAAAATATCTGTCTCTTCCACTTGTCACAAAGTCAAAGAAACACCATAGAACAAAACAAAAAGAACATAACACATAATACAACACAATACTAAAACAATGCAATGCTCTTGTTATGATTGAAGAATGGAATAGAATAGGAATATCATATCACGTAATACATGATATATGGAATCCAACCCAACCAGAAATATTGTCTAAACCACAGCCCCACTTGTCTGTGATAACAAAATTCCTCAATAATGGACAAGAAGTTATGTTAAGACTAATTCAGACACAGCTACAAGCAGAGTCAATCGAAACTATACTTCATCCATTTAGTGACTAGCTTTAAGCATAATCACCTTACAGAAAATCTAAGACATTCACTTGATGTCTCAAATTACTCTTGATGTAACCAGTAACCACTCGGAATTACATCTCTCAAAAGCTGACAGTTAACAAAGCAACTGTGCAGACTAATAATCTCAGTTCGCGTGGTGATTCCCCTTATCTCAATACAATTCCTATGTTCCATTTCTTACAACCATCAACAATCCACATAAAACAAATACTTCAATCTTCTTCTGCTCCACACAACAACAATTATGCAATTCTCAAATTACTGACAAATCAACCTGAATTAACTGCAGAAATGAACAAGTTGTTAACACTTATCATTTCCATGCCTCAAAAAGATAAACAATCAACATCTTGAAGCTTCCAGAGTTAACAAAAAGAGTGGGAACGGTAGCAACGGAGTTAAACCCAAAAACCCGATGACCTTCAAGTACTGAACTATTTAGAGGCCCAGACAATTTTCTATAATGGAGTTCATATAGTGCAGTTCTTCTTCTTCTACGTGTGAAATAATTCCTAACAAGGATTATTTCTTATTTTACATGTATAAATAGGTATATGTTTGTGATGTTGCTACAATAAATATAGAGAATACACTGATCTGAAAACAATGGACAGCGCACAGCCAATGAAACAGCGTAACCAGAGTGCCGCCATCTTACTGCACCGTACCACACTGACAAATAGGCCAAAGGGAAATAATCGTAGTTTGGAGAGGTGGCAGCGGTCTTCTTTCGCTGTATCGAACGGTGTCACAAGATGGCGGATCCGGTGGCGTCAATGTTTTGATAGCCAATAAGAAGGGACGCGCTATCCATATATTTTTTAGATCAGTGAGAGAATACTACATGGCTTGTATAGTGTCGTACCAGATTTACACGAGTTACTTTTGACACTTCAGTCAATACTTGACTGAATGATTTAACGAGGGCGGATGGTGAGGTTTGTCTCCCTAGGCATGTGTGTGCAAAGCATATCTCATAAACTACCAAACGAATTTGTATGAAGTTTGATGTACTCATTTTTGAAGGCAATGGCTTGTGTCGCTTTTCTCCGCCGTCATATTTGCCCTTTTGCACAAATTGAGGCAGCAGCATATTATGGCTACATTTTAACATCAATTTTATTTAAATTTTTGCCACATGATCTTCGACTCGGTCCGGACTATGGGATTGCATTTCAGCTTGGTACGGGCGCAGTGGCGTGGTGGTAAGACGTCGGCCTCCTAATCGGGAGGTCGTGAGTTCGAATCCCGGTCGCTGCCGCCTGGTGGGTTAAGAGTGGAGATTTGTCCGATATCCCAGGTCAACTTATGTGCAGACCTGCTAGTGATTTAACCCCCTTCGTGTGTACACGCAAGCACAAGACCAAGTGCGCACGGAAAAGATCCTGTAATCCATGTCAGAGTTCGGTGGGTTATGGAAACACGAAAATACCCAGCATGCTTACTCAACAAAAGCGGAGTGAAGCTGACTATGCTCTCAGAGTTTAGTTTGGGGAACCCAAATGGGCAAACGAGCTCACATGTAACCAGACAATTCTGGAACGCTGAAGAAGAAGAAGCTAGGTACCTTAAACATTCATTTATGATATCTTCATTCAAACTTTCTTTCTTCATTACGTGTACCTTTGATTATTTGTTTGTTGGCTTGTGTGTTTGTTTGTTTTTCTTAATTCTGAACAAACTGATTCGAAACAAAATTCACGGTACCTTTGTCAGCCACATCAACAACAACGACAAAACCAACACACACACACACACACACACACACACACACACACACACACACACACACACACACACACACACACACACACACACACACGAATATACACGAATATACACGAATACACACACACACTCACGAATATACACGAATACACACACACACACACACACACACACACACACACACGAATATACACGAACACACACACACACACACACACACACACACACACACACACACACACACACACACACACACACACACACACACACACACACACACACACAGAAGCCGTATGAATATATATATATATATAGATATATAGAGATAGATGACAGTGGAATTTTCGCGTGGCTATATTCGACCTTTGCACTTTTACAGTGAGGACAACGGGTGCAAGGAAAGCGTTCTGGACAGTGACCTTCTAAAAATAGTAACGGGAATATCTGAAGCTGCTTGTCATACCGTAGCATTCTGATCAGTCATCGCTCAACGGCTATCGCGGCTATCGCCAGTTATCTCAGAGAATGAGCCGTACTCATTTTGACCTGAGTTCAGGATGATACCGTAGCTGTGATCGGAAGATCAAACTTTCTCATTCAGTATTCTTGCAAATACCGTACGGGATTGACACCACACGAAGGAAGGGAGATAAACGCGCAAAACACTGGAGAAGATAAGGAAGAATTACTGGGAATGGATCTGAATGAATGAACAGAAAAACCAAAATCGGTTCACCGCGCCGCGCTTAGAGCACGTGTTCAAAATTTCCATCGACCAGATTGTGTCCGGGGTCTACCTGAATATGCCCACCAAATTTGAAGCAGATCCATCGAGAACTTTGGCCGTGCATCGTGAACACACAGACAGACACACACAAGATATTAAATGGCAACCAGAATGTACATGTATTATTATCGTTACTTTTGTCAATAATGCTCGAGTTAGATATTGAAACAGACACTCAACAAGAACATAGTATACATTTCTGTCTCCTTTTTTGTAAACGTTAGTATTTAAATCCATGTCACATCCTCTGGTTTTCATGTTACGCGTGTGGTGTATTTTGAAATGCTTGCAATGCGCTGAACGTAGACAATCAAAATGTGCAAGTCCCTTTAATTTTTTTCTCTGTGGGCCAAGGATATATATGGAAACGGTATTTATTAACGAAATCGATGTGTATGATTAAAATGTCTTAGTTAAATAAAGAAAATAATATTAATCGCCTAATATGGTTTCCACTTAAATAAACAGTAAACAGTATAATTATATACCATTCTTTTATCACGCCTTTCTAGCGATTGCTCTGACGTCACCAAATCACAACAGAAAGAGATTAAAACATTGACACTGACACTGACACTAACACAAAATTTAATCGTGATGCCAGCGGCAATATTCGAATGAGAGAAGATGGTGGGGGGGGGGGGGGGGCAATAGAGAGAGAGAGAGAGAGAGAGAGAGAGACAGAGAGAGACAGAGAGAGAGATAGAGAGAGAGAGAGACAGAGAGAGACAGAGAGATAGAGAGAGAGAGAGATAGAGAGAGAGAGAGGCTGGAGGGAGAGAGAGAGCAACAGAGAGGGAGAGGGGGGGTGGCAGGGAGAGAAGGAGAGATAGAGAGGCAGACAGAACCAGAGAGAGACATAGAACCAGAGAAAGAAAGAGAGAGAGATAGAGAGACAGGCAGAGGGAGAGATTGATGGCGACAATTAGAGAGACAGACAGACCGACCGACTGACCGACAGACAGACAGACAGACAGACAGACAGACAGACAGACAGACAGACAGACAGACAGTTATGTAGTCTGCAACCCACAATCGTGACAAAACCTCCAACAAAAACCCATCCAATTGTGATTTTTTTCTATACATCCCTATTTCTTCATAACTCTCACTGTTGCCCCAATTGTACCACCATACAAGCATTATACACACAGCTGTTAAGCCCGTCTCACATTGATGGTTTGCAGCGCGATATGACGGTAGGCTTTAGAGGTGAGGACGAGCAGCCAAAAGTTAATGTGATTTCCTCTATTCATCTATGATTTTATAAATCTCACTTTTGCCACGATTGTGCTGCCATACAAGCATGTACACACAGCTGACTTAAGCCCGTCTCACATTGATGGTTTGCAGTGCGATGTGGCGGTAAGCCTTAGAGGTGAGGACGAGCAGATTCATCTATTTCATCTATGATTTCATAACTCACGTTTGCCAAAATTGGGCCGCCATACACGCGTGTTTATTAAACAACAAAGCCTTCAGCGACAATTAATCCTCATTATTATTTAACATTGACAATCTTAACTGAAATGCAAAAAACAAAAACTTTGCTAAATCTACAATTGTTTCTGTGTCTTGTTTTTTAAACATGGTAATCATACTGCCCAACTGATCACCAACACTTAAAAACTGTGCTAAATACTTTATTCTTAACTCACAATATGTTTGGCACTCAAACAAAAAATGGATTTCGGTCTCTAACTTATCTTCACAAAAGGGGCAACACTTGTTTTCTCAGTGTTGAATTTTGGAAGTGATATCTGTGGATATTTATCTGTGAAACACCCATGAGAGAGAGAGAGAGAGAGAGAGAGAGAGAGAGAGAGAGAGAGAGAGAGAGAGAGACAGAGAGAGAGACAGAGACAGAGACAGAGACAGACGGAGAGAGAGAGAGAGACTGAGACTGCCCGGAGAGAGAGAGAGAGACAGAGAGAGACAGAGAGAGAGAGGGAGAGAGAGAGAGAGAGAGAGAGAGGGATCTCATGCAACAGGTAAACACCCACGCCGGTAAGATTTGCAGGCTACTGCCTACCCCGCGACCCATCGATTTCTCAGTTTATTTGGTGTTTAACGTCGTTTTCAACCAACAAAGGTTATATCGCGACGGGGAAAGGGGGGAGATGGGATAGAGCCACTTGTCAATTGTTTCTTGTTCACAAAAGCACTCGGCAGTAATCAAAAATTTTCTCCAGGGGCGTGACTTACAATATATGACCTTACTGGGAGAATGCAAGTTTCCAGTACAAAGGACTTAACATTTCTTACATACTGCTTGACTAAAATCTTTACAAAAATTGACTATATTCTATACAAGAAACACTTAACAAGGGTAAAAGGAGAAACAGAATCCGTTAGTCGCCTCTTACGACATGCTGGGGAGCATCGGGTAAATTCTTCCCCCTAACCCGCGGGGGGTCGACCCATCGAAATGTAATGGGGGCAGTCAGTGAAACCCAATCCACTCCCCCGCACCCCACCCGCCATCATGAATAGACACCTCTCCTCCTCCCCCGCTCCCGAATTCTTCCCCCCTTTTCCCCGTTCTTGATTCACTGCTCTGGTTTACGCTAGTTCAGCGTGAAAGGATAGTACAACACTTCACTGCCTGGGACAAGGGAGGCAACTACACACAGGTCGCGCGAGGAAGAAATTTCAGAGAGACCGTCCGTGTACTTTTCACGAAGAAGTTTTGAAAGTTTGTGGAGGGTTCGACGAGGGATTTTGTGGTGATGGTAGCGCACCGGTTCCCTACCAGCCGTCGTGTAGTTCTGATGTGATTGTGTGTTCATGTGTTTGGGAGGAAAGCAAATAAGCCGTACGTGTACCTGCTTTCAGGATGAAGTTGTGGCAGAATTTTCGCACGCAGCAGACGTTGGGAAAATGGAGGAGGGAGTGTTTATTGTGTGTAAGTGGCCCAGTTGAGAAGTTCGACGCGTTACCGGCGTGTGTACTGAAGACGACGATTGGAATGTGGATGTGAAGTGACCCGTGGAAGAGAAATGGAAAGATTTCGAAGTTTGTGATCGGGCTTGGTGAACGATCTTTGTTGTGAACGGCGCAGCAAAGAATTCCCGGTACACGCACCTGGTTTTAGATTCTGATGCAGCGTGTAACTCGTTCTAGCAGGTTAGTGAGGTGTGTATACATACATGTACAGTTAGAACTATACTGCTCTTTCTATCAAAGATCTCCCAAGTCTCTTCAAAGGTTGCCTGGGTATTTCCGCTAACACCGGAACCCCCCCTTTTAAGACCCTGTTTTCTTAGCCCTTCTATTCATAACCTCTGTAAATTTACCCCCATTTTAAGACTCCCTCCTTTTCAAGACCAGATTTTGTCAGATTTGTCACGGTCTTAGAAGAGGGTGTTCTAGCCTACTGTATTTCAGACACGGTGTCACGATTTCATCTTTCGCCTGTGTACATATTTCCCCCTCGACATATATACTCAAGACTGAAATGTTGTTTCCTGGTAAAATTAAGAAGGGAAACTATAAACGAAAAGCATGTCAGTTTCTTGCATGTGAAGAAAATTGGTGGTAAAATTTAATAGATTTCACTCCCAAAATCGAATTCTTCGAAAACGTGTATGAGGGACGTAAGGCCAAAAAAAAAATAGGTGTGGTTACGGTAACATAGCCAAAAAAAATAGGGTAGGTAGGTAGGCAATCATTTTTTTTTTTTAACTTTTTTTTCTAATGTGTACAAATTAAACCTACTTGACAGGGAAATAAGTGTGCGACTCGGGCGCTTTCGCTTTCATTGCGTTTTTTGCACTCGTTTTTTTTTTTTTTTTTTGACAAATGTAATAAAAAGTTATAGGATCGGCCCCTAAAAATAGGGTAGGTCGGGTTACCGTAACCACACCTTTTTTTTTTTTAGGCCTAACCACTCATGGTTACGTCCCTTGAGTAAGAAGGAAAACATTTTAGGATGAATCAAATTAATTGGTTGCACAAATTTGGCCCCAAGGTACACAAGGTCGCTCATCAGTACTATCGAAGGGTGTTTTTGTGTGTTCAGTTTAGAGTTTATACTCGATCAACGAGGCCGAGAAGCGAAATATCAACACGGCGAAAGATGAAAACGTCACACAGGGGTTGTCTTTGTCTGGATAGAATACGAGAAGGATTCATGGTATCGCGAAGGGTGCATGTCGGAATGTTTCTGCTGGAGTTTCAAGGCAACTATGGCTCTTCCACCCGCTTTACCCATGAATCACTGACTCTCATACCGAGAGGCTACAGTCTTGTGTACACGGGTATTATTGGGGACGGTAAAACCGTCAAATCTGAGTTTTATAGCGGTAGGGTACCGGTACATAGAATGAGAGAGAGAGACAGAGAGAGAGAGACAGAGAGAGAGAGAGAGAGAGACAGAGAGAGAGAGAGAGACAGAGACAGAGAGAGAGACAGATAGAGAGAGAGAGAGAGAGCGAGTGAGAGAGAGAGAGCGAGTGAGAGAGAGAGCGAGTGAGAGAGAGAGAGAGACAGAGAGAGAAACAGGCGGACACACACACAAACACACAGAGACTGAGGGAGAGGGAGGGAGGGGGGGGGGGGGGCAGACACACAGGCAAACATACAGAAATGTTCGTTCTGTCTGGCCGAGTTCCGTCATTCGTCTGTCAGTTCGTGTCACTGCAGGTGTGGTCTGTTTGTTTGTCTGTCTGTCAGTGTGTTTTCTAGTACTATTTTCTGACTCTGTGCCGTGAGATATTTGAACAATGAGGACATTGTAAAAGAAGTCGGGGGTATGTGTGACAATGTGCACTTTTAGTGCACAAACAGACGATTTCTGCCCCATAGTAGACGTCCGTCCTAATCAATGTAAATTATACGGTATCAAAGCAGGCGTCATGAATTCATTCATACTGGAGTGAAAGCTCAGCCTTCTAGGCACGGTCAGTGGACGATATTCGGAAATGACTCTGTCATGTTTTTATGGGTTGTAGAAGAGAGATAAATTACCCTTGCTTTTTTTTCAGACAAATAAATTCATACATGCTCCTGTCCACGTGTTTCAAACACACCCCTTGCTATAGCGCTAGTGATTGGCTCCTCCAATGTTTGTTCAAGTAAAATCACGGGTATTCACTCTTTTACAACCCTTACAAACCCGACAGAGTTATTTTCGGAATTCTAGTGTACTGTTATTCATATTAGTACTATAGTGGATATAATTACGCCATTCAAATGATTCGCCTGTCAAACTTGAAGAAACAGTATTACTAATAATGGATAATTTTCCAAAATCAGTCGCCACTGGCACTTTACTGGTCAATAGATCCATTCTCAACGTCCAGATCGTTCATCTCATGTTCACACACATTGTCAAACAAAATGCACCAAATGACCAGTCATATCATTATTCGTATTTAGCATCTCAGGAGTAGAAATGAGAGAGTAATACTACTTTGAGAGAGAGAGATATGGATGAATGGTTTATTGGCCATACCTCCATGAGAGAGAGAGAGAGAGAGAGAGAGAGAGAGAGAGAGAGAGAGAGACCGAGAGAGACAGAGACAGAGAGAGAGAGAGAGAGTACCGGCACGGTTGGCCTAGTGGTAAGGCGTCCGCCCAGTGAGCGGGAGGTCGTGGGTTCGAACCCCGGCCGGGTCATACCAAAGACTTTAAAATTGGCAATCTAGTGGCTGTTCCGCCTGGCGTCTGGCATTATGGGGTTTGTGCTAGGACTGGTTGGTCCGGTGTCAGAATAATGTGACTGGGTGAGACATGAAGCCTGTGCTGCGACTTCTGTCTTGTGTGTGGCGCACGTTATATATATCGAAGCAGCACCGCCCTGATATGGCCCATCGTGGTCGGCTAGGCGTTAAGCAAACAAACAAACAAACAAACAAATACAGAAAAATCAAATAAAAAGGTATTAAATAGGTCAAAGGTTATCTTGAAATGTGCGATGTTATTCCACAGTCTTTGCATTCAGAACACCCCCTTCAGAATCAACCTCTAGCATAAATTTAACATTCACACGCCTGTGCTTAAATCGAGAAACAAGCAAGCCTAGTAATCTAATCAAGCACCTGTGCCCTGAGCTTGCGAAAGGCATGAGAAGCCTCCCCACCACGTGGGCCATGAAATGGGGGCAGTCTTCGTCGTGTGTGTTCCAAGGTCTTACCCACCGCAGCGCCGTTGCTATGTATACCTTTCTTTATTTCCCTTTCCGAGCTGTACTCTACGCTCTAAATACCTCCGTCTCGACACAACATAGTTAACAATGGGAACAGAGAGGAAGAGTTTTTTGGGGTAGCAACTATGAAATCTGTTGTTTATGGCTGCTTTTAATGAAAGAGTGCATGGATAAAGTATGACTGTGTGTGTGTGTGTGTGTGAGAGAGAGAGAGTGTGTGTGTGTGTGTGTGTGTGTGTGTGTGTGTGTGTGAGTGTGTGTGTGTGTAAGTGAGAGAAAGGGGAGAAGAGTGAGGGGTAGAGAGAGTGGGAAAGTAGGGGGAGAGAAAGAGATGGGGGTGTTTGAACGTGTGTGTGTGCGTGCGTACGTGCGTGTGTGTGTGTGAGAGAAAGAGAGAGAGAGAGAGAGAGAGAGAGAGAGAGAGATGAACTGAACTTTCTTTAAACAAGGATTAAGATGAAGGGAGGGAGAGACACACAGAGAGAGAGAGAGAGAGAGAGAGAGAGAGAGAGAGAGAGAGAGAGAGAGAGAGAGAGAGAGATGAACTGAACTTTCTTTAAACAAGGATTAAGATGAAGGGATGGAGAGAACTTTGAACTTTGAACTTTGAACTTTATTTATTTATCGAGGGTAACAGAATAAGCAAAATATACATGCTTTTTTTCGTCCGGCCCTCGCCCATTGAGGGTAACTCGATTAATAACAAGAAGAAATAGAAATTTAATTAATTACAATACAATGTATATAATTAACATGTCAAACAGTTAAAAAGACATTCAAAATGCATTATGAATATCAAGCAATGATGTATTATTATCACATAATTATTTACTTGTTTCCAAGAGAAACAGCATATACATTTCTTTGAAGGAAGTTTCACTGAATTGCATTTTAATTAAATCAGGAATGGAGTTCCACAATAAGGCGCCAGAATAAGAAAGACTTGATTTGTAAAGGTCAATTCTAGGGGTTGGGGTAATTAATTTGTTTAGTTTTATTGAATTATTCAGTTTGAAATCTGAGGCAATGAATGTAGGTGCATTCCCTGACATAATTCTATGCATCATTACACCTTTGTTATAGATGAATCGTGATTTGATAGGAAGAATCTTTAATTTTTTATAATCAGACATAGAGAGAGATGCATTTTTTTTTAAAGAATTAATTTAACAGCTCGTCTATGTAAAGAGCACAGGTGTTTCAAAGTGTTTGCACTTGCAGAGTCCCACACTGTGGACGCATAATCAATAGTTGATTGAATATATGCCTGAAAAAACAGTTTCCGTGTGCGTAGGTCTAGAAAGTGTTTAATTTTTGATAACTGATATATTTTTTTAGAAGTATTTTTACAAAGTGTATCTAAATGTTTTGACCAAGACAGATTATTATCAATGGTTATTCCCAAAACCTTATGGTTATCAACTTCAGTTACATCTTGATTTTGTATTTGTAGTTTAGGAAATTTTGATGATAGATTTTGTCGTTTTTGTCTAGTGGTTAGAAGCATGCATTTAGTTTTATTTGGGTTCAGTGACATATGGTTTAGTTCTGACCATTCCAGCAATCGATCAATGTTTTCTTGGAGGACTCTTGCTAGCTCACTTAGATCTTTGTGACTAGAATGAATTGTAGTATCATCTGCAAATAGTTCACACATACATTTAACAAATAATGGTAGGTCATTAATATAGATAGAAAATAGTAAAGGACCAAGAATAGAACCTTGTGGAACTCCAAACCTTACTGTTTGTTTACAAGAGTATGATTGATTCAGATAAGTACTTTGCTGTCTGTCTGACAGGAAAGATTTTAAAATGTTAACAGAATCAGTTGCCAAACCATAAATCTCAAGCTTTTTGATAAGGAGTTTATGGTCAATTAGGTCAAAAGCTTTAGCAAAGTCAACAAATAGAGCAGCACAGAACTGGTTACTATTAATGTTGTTTAGCCATTGGTCAACTAAGCTAATCAGCGCTGTTTGACATGAGTGTTTTTTCCTAAAACCTGATTGCTTATCATGTATCAATTTGTTGTCCTCAAAGTGCAAAAGAATATGCTTATTGATATGTTTTTCAAGAGGCTTTGAAAGGATTGATAGAATTGATATTGGTCTGTAATTTGAAGGATTTGTAGTATCCCCCGATTTAAAAAGAGGAATCACTTTAGCCTGTTTGAATTTACTTGGAAAACAACATTGGTCGATACATATGTTATAAATGAAAGTTAATGTATCCGTGATTATTGGAGCTGCCATTTTTATAATTTTTGCATCAAGCCCATCTATGTCACGTGTTCCGCTTTGTTTA
>NC_090255.1:6648973-6666473 GCF_037325665.1 Littorina saxatilis
ACACACAGACACACACACAGACACACACACAGACACACAGACAGACAGAGGAGAGAGGCAAAAAACAAATATTGATGACACAAAAATGATACCAAGTTTTCACAAGTATTTGTTGAGGTTTGGGGGGTAATTAAGACACCACACATCAGCAAAGTGAATTCAGTATTGAGCATGGATGCAGACATGTATACTAATCACAAATCATTACAATTAACAGCCCTAACCTGCTTTATTACTGCTAACAATGTTTGAACTTGCTCCAGATGTTCTTTTGTTAGGGTGGGGAAATAGCTCAGTCCGCAGCGGCGCTGGCTTCAAAACCAGTTGTCGCTATCGGCGTGGGTTCCATCCCAAAGTTTGGCGAGGCACTTATTTCCCAGAGTCAACTTTGTGCAGACTCTCAAACACGAATACACGCATGCAGGAAAAAAAGGGGGGGGGATAGGTAGCGCCGTACTGTATGGCAGCTCCCTTTTCCCAGTTAGAAGGCAGCCCAAATGTCCATGAGCTTACCCTTACAAGAACCGGCACGGTTGGCCTAGTGGTAAGGCGTCCGCCCCGTGATCGGGAGGTCGTGGGTTCGAACCCCGGCCGGGTCATACCTAAGACTTTAAAATTGGCAATCTAGTGGCTGCTCCGCCTGGCGTCTGGCATTATGGGGTTAGTGCTAGGACTGGTTGGTCCGGTGTCAGAATAATGTGACTGGGTGAGACATGAAGCCTGTGCTGCGACTTCTGTCTTGTGTGTGGCGCACGTTATATGTCAAAGCAGCACCGCCCTGATATGGCCCTTCGTGGTCGGCTGGGTGTTAAGCAAACAAACAAACAAACAAACCCTTACAAGACTATGTAAAATCTTAATCTAAATCTTAATATTGTGTGTGCAGCGGTGTTCTCAGTGTTCGCTCTTGCCATCGGCCTCATCACCTTTGCCATTCACATCTACATCTTCATCCACCAGAGCCAGTGGAAGGACAGTCTGGATGACTACCTGTAGTGAGTGTTTTTCGTTGCCCAAGTGGTGTGTTGATAGGTTGTGTGTGTGTGTGTGTGTGTGTGTGTATGTGTTTGTTTGTGTGTGTGTGTGTGTGTGTGTGTGTGTGTGTGTGTGTGTGTATGTGTTTGTTTGTGTGTGTGTGTGTGTGTAGGGAGGGGATGTGTGTGTGTGTGTGTGTGTAGGGAGGGGATGTGTAGTGTGTGTGTGTGTGTGTGTGTGTGTGTGTGTGTGTGTGTGTGTGTGTGTGTGTGTGTGTGTGCGCGTGTGTGTGTGTGTGGAGAGGGAGGGGATCTATGTGTGTAGGGGTGTGTTTGTGTGTGAGTGCGTGCGTGCGTGAGTGTGATTGTATGTGTGCCTGTTTCCGTGAGTGATTGCTTCGAAAGTCGTTGATCTTTTTAGCTTAATTTCGAACTGTTAGTAAATGAGATGTATTTTGTGTGTGTTTTAAACCGACTTACACTGCGAGGCAATTGTCCTTGTTTTTCGAAGAACCGTAAAATCTTTGAGTCTTGAATTCTATGCTCAGGGATGTAGCTGCTCCTTTGATTCTCTGTTCCTCCAGTTGCCTTTCCAACAAGACGGTATCGGAGGCAGTGGGGAGCACCGCTGGACCCGCCTCATGCACCGTCCAGCACCGGCCCAGCCTCGTTGCCATGGAGATCAACATGTTCGCTTTCTTCGCTGCCGGCATCATCATGAGCTCCTGGTCCTGGACCAAAGCCTCCCTGTGTAATTGGGAACACTTTCTCAGAAAGTGAGTATCTTTGTGACTGGGGACAGTTTGTGTAGAAGTGAGTATCTGTGTGTTTGGGAACTCTTTCTGAGAAAGTGGGTATTTTTGTGTGTTTGGGAACTCTTTCTGAGAAAGTGAGTACATTGTATCTGTGTGTTTGGGAACTCTTTCTGAGAAAGTGGGTATTTTTGTGTGTTTGGGAACTCTTTCTGAGAAAGTGGGTATTTTTGTGTGTTTGGGAACTCTTTCTGAGAAAGTGAGTACATTGTATCTTTGTGTTTGGGAACACTTTCTGAGAAAGTGAGTATCTTTGTGTTTGGGAACTCTTTCTGAGAAACTGAGTACATTGTATTTTTGTGTTTGATTTCGTTGCTGCCGGTGTAACGAGCTCAGATTACTCACCGGCCTTGTTGATCTCGCATAAACTCCACACTGACGACGTATCATCCCAAAAGCGGTATATACTTATTTGAGGGAGAAAAAAAAACTTAATTGTCACTTTCTTGCAAGTGAACGAAATTCCTGGTGAAATTCGATATGATCTTTTACCCCAAAATACGATTACTTCGAAAACGTGCACTGAGTGGGTTCGGTTCCCTTGAACGACGGAAAGCAGGATTTTGTGATGAAATGAATTTTGAAGTTAAAATACCAGGTTTTTTTAGTTTTTTTTTAACGAATGAGACCCCATGGAAGGCAAAGTACCACACGTCAATCGTCAGTATTACGGCAGGGAGAGGCATAGTCAGTGTGGAGTTGATGCGAGATCAACAAGGCCGATGCGTAATCTTATCTCAGGTGGAATCTGTGGACGAACTGAAATAAAAGTCGTTGTTTCGATCGCAAGGGGGTCGAACCCTCCAAAAACTGTTGATCGTCAAACCAATGTTGTTTTTATTTCAGAGTGTTCCGGAAGCCAGAGAAGGCAGTGAAAGTTCAGCGTCAAAGGATGGTCGCTCAGGCCTATGATAGACATTAAACTAATGTTGTTTTTGTAAGTGCAGGTGGCTGATCACACCTAAACACGCAAACACCTGGGTAGCGGGACTTTTGTTGCTGCTTGCTTTCCACTGGGAGGAAGCGACCCGAATTTCACATCATTCACAAAATAGAGTAAATGAAATCAAATAAAATTAAATTTGAATGTCTTTTTTATTTCAGAGTGTTCCGGAAGCCTGAGAAGCCAGTGAAAGTTCATCGTCAAAGGATGGTCGCTCAGGCTTATGATAGACGTCAAGAAAACGACGGTCGTGTGTCGGTCAGCTACCACACCACCCACGATGACCCCTGTGGTAAGTGGACAATGACAATAATCACGATAATGATAAAAGTAATAATTGTCATTATTATTGTAATTATAATATATCTATGTTTATCCTACATACGTGATATAGACAACTCATGAGAAAACAGTACTGTTCAATTCACACGTGGTGACATCATGTAAATGAGGTCGGGTCTAACTAGTCAGGCAGGGACCTGCGTTTCCACTGCTCGTGATGCCACAGTCACCGAGACAAACGTCATTCTGGGAACATTTTTACGCGTGTTGTTTTTTTCTGGAAGAATATTAAGAACTAACACGTCATACGATATTTTCAATAAGCTTAGTGACGTCATTTTGCTTTGACGTCAAAGATTGCACGAGGATTTGGAAGGATCGAGGTTCCATATGAAGAGTTTTCAATTTGGACGTACGCGTTGATTCCGGGATGTTTGGGGCAAAAGTCACGCAATTACAGTGTGTATATAGGATAAACCGAATCCTGCATGTCTTGTTGTGTCGTACCGGATACACACTCGTTGCTTTTTCAAACATTGAAAAGCTCGCTTTCGCTCGCATTTCAATCTTTAAAAAAGCTACTCGTGTAAATCTGGTTCGAGACAGCAAGCCATGTAGTATTCTCTATTTATCTAACCTGTCAGAAGTAAACAATTGGTCACACACACACACATACAGACACACACACTTCTCTCGTTTCAGGGATGAAGTTTGATCTTCACAGCATGAGTTCCAATATGTCTCACATGAACAACTTGGCACACAACATGCCGCACTTGGTACAGAGGCACGGAGGTATGATGCATCCCGCTACCGGAACGTTCAGGCGCTATTCTGATTCTGGTATGGGATTGCATGCGGTTGTGTGAGACTTGTAGCCTCATGCTTTTGAAGTCATCTCCAGTTACCCCCACACTGAGATAATTATCACCAGAACAAACGCACGACTAATGGCATTCTCGACGGAGATTATTATTTTCTTAAAAGGGCGGCTCCACTGTAGCGGTAAAACTTAAGGCAGAGCTTTTGGATCCTCCAGTATACACCCATGGACAAAAGTTTTCAGGCAATGTTCCCACTGTCTCCAAACCTTTTTTTGTGTATATGCAGACCATTGGAACATTGCCTAAAAACCTTTGTCCATTGGAGCTTGTGGGATCCAAAAGCTCTGCCTTAACCTGTAATACTACAGTGGCCTTAACCTGTAATACTACAGTGGCCTTAACCTGTAATACTACAGTGGCCTTAACCTGTAATACTACAGTGGCCTTAACCTGTAATACTACAGTGGCCTTAACCTGTAATACTACAGTGGCCTTAACCTGTAATACTACAGTGGCCTTAACCTGTAATACTACAGTGGCCTTAACCTGTAATACTACAGTGGCCTTAACCTGTAATACTACAGTGGCCTTAATCTGTAATACTACAGTGGAACCCCCCTTTTAGGACCTCCACAAAATAGAGAAAATCACGTCTTGAAAAAGGAGGAGATCATTTCAAAATCTGCAGTCATGTTCCAAACATCCCCCAAAACACACATTCACACTCACACAAACACGCACGCATGAAGACTTGCATGGAGAATGCTTTACAAAACATTCGGCGGGGGTGGGGGGGGGGGGGAGAACAGTAAACCGGGGGGTAGTTGTCCGGGGGGGGGGGGGGAGGGGGCAATTGGCCTGCTACCGTTCCGAACATCTCCAAAACTTTTTTTTCTGTATGTGCAGACATCGCAATGTTCCAAACATCTACGAACATCTCCAAATCTTTGTTTGTGCATGTGCAGACATCAAAATATTCCATTCGGCATGTGCAGACATCAAAATATTCCATTCTGTATGTGCAGACATCAAAATATTCCATTCTGTATGTGCAGATATCAAAATATTCCATTCTGTATGTGCAGACATTTCAATGTTCCTTTCTGACTGTGCAGACATCGCCTCAGTGATGTCCAGACGGCTGTCCCAGGGGTCGGCACACGGCAGCGGTCAGCAGTTCGTCTACATGGAGCGCGATAACTCCTCCAACAACGGTTCCGTCGTGGGCGGGGGCGGATGGCGGAGGAGGAGGAGGAGGAAGCGGAGGAAGAAGAGGAACGCAGTCCAACCCATCCTGGGCCCCGTGCTCTCGGGGATTGGGTTCGGACCCACGAAGGGCGGCGGGGTCCTGAGACGCGGGTCGGAGTCTTCCGTCCTAAGCAAGGCCTCCGCCCAAGGCATCCGTATGCACGTCACGGAGAACCAGGCGTACAGGCTCAACGGGTCTTCGTCCTCCGTCACGGGCTACGACCGTATTCCCACTGGGGGTACGGCTAGTGGCTCGGATATCAGAGGACCCCACGCTAGCCGAAGTCGCCGGCGGAAGCTCCCCCGGCTAGCCCCTCTCAGTAAACACAGGCGGCGCAGTTTCAGCAGCAGTCGTTCCTCGCTCAACCAGTTCGGGATGGGGCTGCACGGTATGAACCAGATGAATCAGATGAATCAGTCTTTCCACTCGCAGTTCCAGCAGAACCCGTACGCGCAGCTCTACGGGGGGTACGACTACTCTCAGTTCTATGCCAGCTTGGGCTACCCGCAGATGGCATACCCGTTCTGGCCCTACCCGTACCAGTTCCCACCACAAGCCCCTCCTCCCCCTGGTGTCCCCCCTCACCCTCAAACCCCCCAACCTCCACCGCCTCGCCCCCCTTCTTCCACAGGCACCCCTGCCGCGACAGATTTCTCCGCCTTTTCTGCCAACTTGAACAGCGGGGGTACTCTCCCCGCGGCGACGAGCTCTCCTGACTCGGAGAGAAAAAGATTGCTGACCTCTTCCACGAGCAGACGATCGGAAGTGACGATCGAGACGCAGCAGACGGAAATGATCTCCATGCAGAAATTGAAAACGACCACGGAATTCGAACCACCCAGGGAGCCTCTGTCCGACGATTCTATCGAGGATTTGAACTCTTCGCAGTTGGAGGATTCGGCAGAGGAGGCTGAAATAAATGAGGATACGGGAGACACCACAGGGGAGACGACTGGAGAGGCGGAGGTGGGGGTGTGATTGTGACACCTGTACAGTAGGCATCCGTCAGTCTCCACTGCTTGAGACACCAGTTGTACAGTTGTCAGTATCATAGGATATGACTCGCGGAGCTACCGGTGTTTAAATGACATCCGTCCAGAGAGACATCGTGGACGACCTCGAGTCCTTGGATCCCAGACAGCAGAGACGGTATCGGAGTTTAAAAAATCCGAGGTTATCGATACACAGTGTTGCCTACGCAAAAAAGTTGAGGTTGCGATGTGAAAATGACACTACCAATGAGACATCGGCGACAACCTCTGGTCCTTGGATCCCCGGTAGCTGAGCGGTATTCGAGACAAAGTAGCCTACGCATGGTGTTGTCTGAAGTACGAGACTCATTGGGGTGTTGATGGGAGCATAACACGGACCAGTGAGACATCGGGGACGATCTCCGTGATTGGATCCATGATAGCTGAGTGGTATCCAAGGCAAAGTGCGCACGGTATTGTCTGCAGAACGAGGCTCATTGAGGTGGTGATGGGAGCGTGACACGGACCAGTGAGACATCGGGGACGACCTCAGTGATTGGATCCATGATAGCTGAGTGGTATCCAAGGCAAAGTGCGCACGGTATTGTCTGCAGAACGAGGCTCATTGAGGTGGTGATGGGAGCGTGACACGGACCAGTGAGACATCGGGGACGACCTCAGTGATTAGATCCCCGATGGCTAATCAGGGTGTCCTGTGCCAAGCGTTAGTGGCCAGTGTTGCCAGACTGTGTGTGTCGTGAAGTCCTGCAGTGGATGTCAGGATTTTCAACTGGCTAAGAAGTATCGTGGGTACAAGCTCACCTGCAGTGTTGAATGCAGATTTTGTGTTTTTCCAGGGTAATTTCTATGCATGCTTTATCATAGTTTATTTCTTCTCCGAAGTGCATCACAAATTCTCCCACTATCTGCGTGTCAGATGGAAGAAGAAAGACAAAAGGACCCGTGCTTAAAATGAATACAAACTCAAATCCAAAGAGCATAATTTTGAATCTTTCGTTAGGGGGGGGGGGGGGGGGGGGGGGGGGCGATATTCTCTTCTAATAGACGAATCCTGGAAGTAACTCTCTCTGGTTTGTACGGGTTGTGAAAGAGTGAATAATCTCGCTTTTCTTGAGGCAAACTTTCCCATGTTGCATTTTTTACCAGCCACTAACGAGGGGGGTGTCTTCTTATCCATATGTGAAAAAACACCCCTTGCTATTGACTGGCCTATAATGTCACGTGGGAAAGTTTGCCTCAATAAAACTAAAAGCAAGATTATTCACTCATTCACAACCCGACAGAGTTAATTCCGAACACTGTCTACTGTGGTATGATTCGTTTCAGACTGTATGCGCTCCGAACTTTTGTTAACTTTCATATTTGCATGCTATACTATTGAATCGTACGCGGATGAACGGCCTGTATTGACAGGGTAAACGGTGTATTGATAATTATGAAAGGTATCGTCTTCTGAATAGAGGCACCGTCTGTGTTGTATACTCATATCTGACAAACACATAATGAAAGACTTTTTTTCTTTTTTTGTGTCGTCTTTTTATCTGTTTTGATCATGGGTCTCATATATATATATCTGTGCTTGTGTTGCTAATTGTTCTGTTAATTTTTCTTTATACAATGGAAATGGGTACCATTTTACACGACAGAAACAATTCTGCATAATACATTTAGAATCTCGTTTTCATTATGAGCGATTTCTTTTCCGCATACATTTTCGGTTTTTCGTCATAATACGCTTACTGCTAGTTATTTGTCCGTAATGGAATTTGCGTCCATTGCAAATGTATGCATTGTTACCATTTAATACCTATTGTGGTATCAATTTTGTAGTACATGTTCCCCCCGCGGGTTAGGGGGAAGAATTTACCCGATGCTCCCCAGCATGTCGTAAGAGGCGACTAACGGATTCTGTTTCTCCTTTTACCCTTGTTAAGTGTTTCTTGTATAGAATATATAAATTTTTGTAAAGATTTTAGTCAAGCAGAATGTAAGAAATGTTAAGTCCTTTGTACTGGAAACTTGCATTCTCCCTGTAAGGTAATATATTGTACTACGTTGCAAGCCCCTGGAGCAAATTTTTGATTAGTGCTTTTGTGAACAAGAAACAATTGACAAGGGGCTCTATCCCATCTTCCCCCTTTTCCCCGTCGCGATATAACCTTCGTGGTTGAAAACGACGTTAAACACCAATTAAAGAAAGAAAGTTATCGAATTCTTTTTTGCATCGACCACATAATTATGTGGTTGTTCACCAAGCTGCTGCTATTGAATCCATCTAGCCTATAAATCATAAATTGTAAAGGAACTGTGTTCTTTCGATAAAAAAAATATATATAGGTTGGTTATTTGAACGTTGTCTTTTTGACAAAACAAAACATTCACAACTACATCGTCCCACTGATCTTTATAGTGGACAAACAGACAAATAATTATGAGACAATTAAAAATGAAACAAGTTTGCAATACTTTAACTAAGTGTGCGTGGGATGTGATCTCTGTCCACGTAGTCATAGTCGCAAGAGCTTTTTGAGTCACTTGAGAAAAAGTGACTCTATGTAATCGGTCAGTGTTAGTCTGTCCGGCCGGCCGTCCGGCCGGCCGGCCGTCCGTAGACACCACCTTAACGTTGGACTTTTCTCGGAAACTATCAAAGCGATCGGGCTCATATTTTGTTTAGTCGTGACCTCCAATGACCTCTACACTTTAACGATGGTTTCGTTGACCTTTGACCTTTTTCAAGGTCACAGGTCAGCGTCAAAGGAAAAATTAGACATTTTATATCTTTGACAAAGTTCATCGGATGTGATTGAAACTTTGTAGGATTATTCTTTACATCAAAGTATTTACATCTGTAGCCTTTTACGAACGTTATCAGAAAAACAAGGGAGATAACTAGCCTTTTCTGTTCGGCAACACACAACTTAACGTTGGGCTTTTCTCGGAAACTATAAAAGTGACCGGGCTCAAATTTTATGTGAACGTGACTCATTGTGTTGTGAATAGCAATTTCTTCCTGTCCATCTGATGCCTCATATAATATTCAGAACTGCGAAAGTGACTCGATCGAGCGTTTGCTCTTCTTGTTATTCTTGAATTTGGAACTGTAGCAGTGTATCTGTTTGTTTGTTTTTACAATTATTTGTATTATTATTTTTAAGTAAGAAATCCATTTATTTCTGTCTTGTTGATTTGTTTTAATCCAGTGAATGTTAACACATTGTTGTCCATTTAAAAACAATCCATACGCTGTCTTTCCCGCAGTGGGGCACTGCGGTTATGAAATTAAAGGCCCCTCCTGTTTTTGGAACCGCAGGAGCCTTCTAGTTTGCTGTTAGGTAGATTTTTGGTTCCTCTTTCCTGTCATGCTCTCTTTTTCTTCATGAATTCTTTTCTTTTTTCTGCCTTCTTGCTCATTCACCTGTATTTTTTCCAAAAATCTCTTCTCTTGCCGCTTGTCTCGCGATTCATGTATAGTTTAATCTGTTAGTGTTCTGATGTAAGTCCAGCAGTAGATAGGTTAAGCCTATTTTAACATACTGGAAACTGGTAATCTTCCAGTAGGTATTAATTTAGTTTTACTAAAGCCTGCTGGGACACAAGTAATGGGTTAGTGCATTTGTAAACAGGAATCGCTTGACAAGTGGCCCCCTTCATCCCCCCCTTCCTCGTCCTGATATGGCTCTGCGTAGTCGGCTGGACGTTAAGCAACAAATAAACAAACAAACAAACAAACAAATACGCTGTCTTCATAATGATGTCAATGATGCATCCGTAGGTCATGTGGTTCATTAATTGTGAGTGCATGGGAAGCGTTTGACAGCAGGCACACACGAATAAAGTCATTACTTTTTTTTCTAACTTTTCGTGTATGCAGAACTAATCAAAATCCTTGATTTTCATAATAATACTTCAACGTCAGTGCTTTTCATGTTGCAAGTTTATTTTTTACACATGTAATGTTATGTTTTTTGTGTCTCGTGCTAAAACATTTGTGAAAGCAGTCTGCTTAGTTGGGTCTGCTTAGAAATAGAGGTGAACCAAGCTTGAATGTTTGCGTATCGCTCGTACGCATCCATAATTCTCTCACCTGTTTAATTATGAAATGATGCTGTTATTAGTATGCATTAATTGACAGAAGACTCGTATCGTGAAAAAAACATTATTATTGAAACACTGACATTGTGACTTTGTCGCATTTTTCTCAGAGTCGATTTTTATTTAGTGAATTTGTGTTTGTTTGCTTAACACCCAGCCGACCACGAAGGGCCATATCAGGGCGGTGCTGCTTTGACATATAACGTGCGCCACACACAAGACAGAAGTCCCAGCACAGGCTTCATGTCTCACCCAGTCACATTATTCTGACACCGGACCAACCAGTCCTAGCACTAACCCCATAATGCCAGACGCCAGGCGGAGCAGCCACTAGATTGCCAAATTTACAGTCTTAGGTATCGGCCGGTCACGGGGCGGACGCCTTACCACTGGGCCACCGTGCCGGTACATTTAGGGAATGTTGACCAGTATATGTGGTTGTTTGCTTTAAAGGCGGTTTGTATTTGATCGTTTTATCCAGTCACCCAAACCATTATTGGAAACACAGAAATATTTCGTTTGTCGCATAATTCTCATATCGATTTTAGTTTTAGTTTTGCATTTAAAGTGTATGTTTGATTTTATGCAAGCACTCAAACCAACACATTTCTGCATTTTATATTTGAGCACTTTGGTATTTATCGCTTTAGCAGAGTCTGTGTTAGATACGGTTACATTATAGACGCATGACACTTGCTTGATTTTGACTCTGTTTTTAGAAAGTATCCAGAATATGATTATGTGCGATCAAAAATGTATTCTTGAAGCGTTATGGTGTGTGCATTTTACACAATTTATGTTTTTTCTTTACTTTTCTTTTCCGTGTGTTTGTGTAGAATGAGAGAGAGAGAGAGAGACAGAGAGAGACAGAGAGAGACAGAGAGAGACAGAGAGAGACAGAGAGAGAGAGATATTACACACCGGTACGACCGAACTAAGGTATCAATAAATTACTGTTGTGCAGCGGGTTGAAAGAATACCCTATACCTCGGAGATATACCTTCACTCGGTCTCATATGGTGGAAGAGAATGTTGTCGCTTATTTTCCACCCTGAGTTCGGTAAGACTGAAACTATGCTCAGTCACGGAAAGAACTATCCAAACTTGGAAGCACAGCCGCGGTTGTCCTGTAAGTTCCCGATCCATGTTAAACCCTCATCCTCAAAAGGAAAATAAGCGACAGCATTCTCTTCCACCATATAACATGTCACGTGACGTCGTTGAGACCGAGTGAAGGTATATCTCCGAGGTATAAGGTATTCTTTCAACCCGCTGCACAACAGTAATTTAACGTTACCTTAGTTTGGTCGTACCGGTGTGCAATGGCTGGAGGAGGGAGAGAGAGAGAGAGAGAGAGAGAGAGAGAGAGAGAGAGAGAGAGAGAGAGAGAGAGAGAGAGAGAGAGAGAGAGAGAGAGAGAGAGAGAGAGAGTGGGGGTGTTGTCTGAACGTGATCTTGAGGTACCAGCAGTCAACGTATCGTTTAATCTGATGCTATATACATAGTTAATTGTATGAAACAACCCGCATATTAATGCGAACAAAACCGATTTACGATGATGACCGTTGAAAAAGTGTGAAACAAAAGTATCCAATGTTCGGGGTCCAAATACCTTGAACCCATTGTTGAGATTTTAACTTGTGTTCTGCGTTTGATGATGTTGATGGATGTAACTAAAATCTTGCATTAAAAACCATTAAAAATAAAGTTTGAATTTGTTGTTATTGTTTGTTTGTTTATGTCGTTGTAATGGTGGTGGTTACAGCATTCCGTGGTGTTTATGCAAACTGAAAAATCGCTACTTCACATTCTGTCTGGAGATGGAAACTAAAGCATCAGTAACTACATATTCCTTCTTCGTTCTGTCCTCTCTCTCTCTCTCTCTCTCTCTCTCTCTCTCTCTCTCTCTCTCTCTCTCTCTCTCTCTCTCTCTCTCTCTCTCTCTCTCTCTCTCTCTCTCTCTCTCACTCTCTCTCTCTCTCTCTCCCTCTCCTGTCTCTCTCTCTCTCTTTCTCTCTCCCTCTCTCTCTTTCTCTCTCTCACTCTCTCTCTCTTTCTATCTCTCACTCTCTCTCTCACTCTCTCTTTCTCTCCCTCTCCCTCTCTCTCTCTCTCTTTCTCTCTCTCACTCTCTCTCACTCTCTCTCTCACTCACTCTCTCACTCACTCTCTCTCTCTCTCTCTCTCTCTCTCTCTCTCTCTCTCTCTCTCTCTCTCTCTCTCTCTCTCTCTCTCTCTCTCTCTTTCTTTCTTTCTTTCTCTCTCTCTCTCTCTCTGACACACACAACGTTATTCTATGCAAACACCACTGCACCAACGATTATTTTCCGGCGCCTATGTCTTGCCCGAGGTCGATGCGCCCATTGCGAACGCCATATTTACTTGCATTATAGGTCACATTTTTGTCTGCACGCTGTGCTAGATGTTCTCATTTGCAACACGTTATGTGTTGTATCTGTAAGCTTTTGCTGCTCGAAGGTATGTTGATTGCAACTTAACGCAAACAAAATAAAAAACGGACGTCGCAAGTCGGTGAGGATCAAGTTCTCAGTTTTAAACTGTCCATGCTGTCTGTAAAGTGTAGACTTGTTTACTGCGCTTTTGATGCGGATGCGGCGTGTATTCGCATACAGCTGCGTAACAAGAACGAACTTCACTCGAGTCTAATCTTCTATTATGTTTCGTTCCATAAAAAAGCGTGACTGGTAACAAATACACACGCGTGTATATATTATATCCTACATATTTTTCCTCGCTGCGTCACTCGTGAATTTGCTTACTCCAGCAAAATTGATGATACACCCGTTTGTTTAGAACGCAGAAAGAAAACAACTGCCGGATGAAGATAGCCGAGAGAGAGAGAGTGCTATTCTTTGACTTGAGTTTAAAGGCACAGTAAGCCTCCCGTAAACCATCACAGAGTTCCCCGAGCATCTACATACAGTACAAGCATACTTCCATTTGCAGGGCCGGACCAAATGAGTTGTAAGGGGGGGGGGGGGGTTCCTCCTTTTTTGGGGGGGCAAATCAGCGAAGTGGCGAAGCCACAAGCGCGCGCCTGCAAAGCAGGCGCGCGAACTAGGGGGGTCCGGAGGCATGCTCCCCCGGAAATTTTTTGAAAAACGGTTAAAATCTGTGCAATCTGGTGGATTCTGGGCCTTGTTTTGAGGGTTAAGAGCAGTTTGGTGCTAAAACTAGTAAAAATAAAAAAAAAATACACTCAAAGCAAGGTACATGCTTTTTCCAGGGGTGGGGTTCCGGAACCCCTGGAACCCCCCCCCCCCCCCCCCCCCCCCCCCCCCCCTGGGTCCGGCCCTGATTTGAACGCTCACCGAACAGGAACATCCTGGCTGCTTTGTGGCGAGCGTGAGAAATTTTCAAAGAATTTATTTTCGTGGACTTGCTCCTCTACAACAATGGCGCCTCGTTTTGGTGCTGGACGGCTGTTATGAATATTCCGGCAATACCGGAAATCACGCCCGGACAGTAAGCCTCCCGTAAACCATCACAGATACTGTCAGGCTTTTACACACAGTACAAACACCCTTCCATTTGAACGCTCACCAAACGGGAACATCCTAGGTGCCCTACGTAAAGAACGAGCAATTTTTAAAGAATTAATTTTGCAGATTGTCTCGAACACTTTTTGAACCCATCCTGAACTCAGGTCAAAAATGAGTTACTTCCCTTCGGGTCTCATTCTATCGATGTAAACTGGCCATAGCCGTGGATCGATGATTATCAGAATGTTTTTGGACCGTGGTGCGTTTTTGCGCTAGACCTAACTTTTAAAATCTAAATAATAAATTGACAGCTTGTTACACAAACATTCTTTAATCATAAAAGAATTCTTTTTCATCAAGACAAGATCAGTACAATTCGAAGTGGTGAAAGTTTGAAAAAAGAAAAGCCCGGAAGCAGGGTCGTAGCAGACGACGGTTTATGCATATCGCCGTTCCTCTCAACAGTCAAAAGCCATCGCTAGAGTTCTTGTGAACCACAGCCGTTTGTTTCGTGCATAAAAACGTGCTATTGTAGATAAGCTCACATCGTGTCGCATTCAAATTACTAACTGACGACTACATTGTGAAAAAGGGAAACTGGATCACACGGGTTCACGATGGCTCAGGGGCAAGATAAACCACGCAAAAATAAAATCTTTGAAAATTGTTCGCTCTTTACGGAGGGCACCTAGGATGTTCTCAATCGGTGAGTGTTTAAATGAAAGGGTGTTTGTACTGTGTATAAAAGCCTGACCGTATCTGTGGTGGTTTACGGGAGGCTTACTGTGCCTTTAAATTCATTCTGCTGTGGCGTATGGATAAACAGGCTTAGATCCGTGAGTGTACTTTGCTTTGAAAATGAGGGTGCATAATATTTTGTCATATACTTTTGACCTTGAAAGTGAATAACAAGAACAGTAATGAAACTGTTGGGCTTGAACCGGAGCTTGTGCGATGTATTGTAGTTCAAGTATTATCAAGTCTTCGGCCTGTGGTTGTGTGTGCTTTGGAAAAGAGGCTGCATTATTTTGGCCTAAACTTGACCTTGAAAAGTGATAGTCAAACGAAAAGACAGTCAGTGAAGAAATATTGGCTGTGTTTTGCCGCTAAGACGTCAGACCGGCAGTGCGAATAGGCTTTCCCATCAGTGTTTGCGGCGCAAAAACATTCACTGCACATGAGGCCATTGTGAGTCGGTCTGCCACAGTGTGAATTTGAAAGGATATCCACAGCTTCAGAACGGAGAATGTAAGGTGATTTTGAAGTTAGAGTCGTGATCACCGAACAGGGAGTCTCTGCAGTTGTGCATCGATTCAGTTCGAGTTATGTGAACATAACCAACACTGAATTGCAGAGTTTGTAACTGGTGAGTGAACTCTCACTCTCTCTGTCTCTGTTTCTCAGTCCGCCCCTTTCTGTCTGTCTCTCCGTCTGTCTGTCTGACTCTCTCTCTCTCTCTCTCTCTCTCTCTCTCTCTCTCTTCTATCTATCTCTCTCATTGTCTCTCTCTCTCATTGTCCTCTCTCTCTCTCTCTCTCTCTCTCTCTCTCTCTCTCTCTCTCTCTCTCTCTCTCTCTCTCCTCTCTCTTTCCCTCTCTCATATTATAACCTGGCAGTGAAAGCTTCGTTTGTCATGCGACTCAAAGAACCACCAGCTGTAAATGCATGAAGACAACAGAACTCTCTGGATCAATAACATAAACTACTCTCGCTGGCCACAGGCGCTTGTCGGTAATAATGGTTATAGGGCCTAGATGCACTGGACTTGATTCGACCCCCCAACCCCTAAACAATTTGTTTTTCTTCTAGCGGAATGTGTAAAAACCATCTGCTATTTGCGTAACAGGAAAGCGTTTTAAACAAGCATGTTTGCCAGAAACTACCCATTCGTTCAGTTACTCACTTATTCAGTTGCTATTTCCTTCACTCACTCACTCATTCACCAGCTCACTCACTCACTCACTCACTCACTCACTCACTCACTCACTCACTCACTCACTCACTCACTCATTCATCAGCTCAATCACTCACTCATTCACCAGCTCACTCACTCACTCATTCACCAGCTCACTCACTCACTCATTCAACAGCTCACTCACTAACTCATTCATCAGCTCACTCACTCACTCATTCACCAGCTCACTCATTCACCAGCTCACTCACTCACTCATTCATCAGCTCACTCACTCACTCATTCATCAGCTCACTCACTCACTCACTCACTCATTCACCAGCTCACTCACTCACTCATTCACCAGCTCACTCACTCACTCATTCACCAGCTCACTCACTCACTCATTCATCAGCTCACTCACTCACTCACTCACCAACTCACTCACTCACTCATTCATCAGCTCACTCACTCACTCATTCACCAGCTCACTCATTCTCCAGCTCACTCACTCATTCTTTCAATCTATCACACAATCATCCATTCACTGTACTTACTTATCACTGTGCTACTAAGTAATTCACTCGCTTGCTAACACACTTGCAAATACACACACCCACTCACCCACCATCCCCCTCACCCACCATCCCCCGGCACACCCACCATCCCACTCACCCGCCACCATCCCACTAATGCACCAACTTATTCACTCAACGAGTTACTCGCTTACTCTTCATTCATTCACTCATTGACTTAACCAAGTCAACCAGTCAATCAATCAATCAATCAATACTTGAACATAGGTAACTAATTTGAAAGCTAATTTGAAACAGGTGTTTCTACCATAGTTTTCTATGCTATACTAACTTAATTTTTCTGTCGCCATTTGGGACATAAAGTGGTTATATATGCTAAGAATAGTTTTCTTAGCCTGGCATGATTTTCATACCTTTTCTTGTTCAACAGCTGATGGTCAAAATGGAAGAGAAAATCAAGATCTGTATTTGTGGCGGCGGAAATGGAGCGCACGTCATGGCTGGACTTGCCGCTGCGCATGCGCGAACGGAAGTGCAAGTCCTGACCCTGTACCAAGACGAGGCTGTTGTGTGGACGGAGAAAATGAAACAGGGTGATCTCATCATTGCCAGAAACAACCCAGATCGGACAGTCGAAGAGGTTCGTTAACACTGTCTGATGTCAAAGAGTGGATATAATTAATAACCTCCCAAACCACGTCTGAAAGCCCCCTTCCGCCTCCCGTAAAGCATCCCTAAGTTTCTGATCACAGACAACGCCGTGCGTTTGCATACAATACCAATACCCTTTCGTTTGAACACCCAAGGTGCTCTTCATAGATAGCGACCATTTTTCAATGGATTTATTTTGCGTGCCGGGTGTACAGGTAGGAATCCGAACTTTTAAAATCGAAAGAAAAAGACGACAGCTTGTGAGACAAATATTGTTAAGAACAAAAGAAATCCTTTATTATCAAGACTAACTCAGAATAATTCGAAGTTATTTGTTAATAATTTTGTGTATCTATCTTTAAAAAAAATTGCAGATCAAAGCAAAACCAGCGGTCATAACGAAAGATGCAGGCCAAGCTACGCAAAATGCTGACGTCATCATATTCTGCGTTCCAGCATTTGCACACAAACAGTACTTCGAAGCCATCGCTCCATACGTCAAAGAAAATATGTCAATCATTGGGTTACCAGGGCAACCGGGATTCGAGTTTCAGTGTTTGGACATTTTGAAGGACAAAGCAAGGTCATGCACCATTTTGGATTATGAGTCTCTGCCTTGGGCTTGTCGGCTCGCGGAATTTGGGAGAAAGGTATGTGCATTTCGTTTTGAGCGTGACTCATTAAAGAAGAATCATGATTGATAAACTTATATAAACCGTTGTGGCGAAAATTCGGCATTATTAAACTT
>NC_090255.1:6668973-6672678 GCF_037325665.1 Littorina saxatilis
CGAGTGCAATACCAACAAAAATTGTTGGAGGGGGGGGGGGGGAGATTGAGTGGCGGTAGGGGGGTGGGTGGATATGCGGGAGTTAGGGCGATAAAGTTGAAGGAAGAATTGAGAAGAGAGTTGGACATTGGCAAAATTGAGAGGTTTAAAGAAACAAAAAATACAGGGTCACCCCCCCCCCCCCCCAAAAAAAAAAAGATCTGCCGCAAGTCACTTAATTGTAAATCGCCGAGAAGCCGAGCGACGCTCAACTGAATTTTCAATTGGCTTCTAGCTAAATCTGAACTTTGTCAGAACTAAATCGTCAGGACCGTTCCCATGGCAGAATTTTTGCCGACTTAGGCTTTAGCTAGCGACTCGCGAGTGAATCAGTGGCAACTTCAAACGCTAAAGTTGGGAGAAAGTTGGTTCAAATTCTGCCATGTGAACAGCACTTTACACTCACACTTCCATTATTTTGTTTGTTTGTCGCAGGGCTGGTTCATCCAATGCAAGAAATCTCGCCAGGCAAATATATTCCGGATTTTCACCACCGCTATCTGGAAGAGGACGTCCCCTATGGCTTAGCGGTAACCAAAGGAGTGGCTCAGATCGTTGGAGTTGCCACCCCTTGTACGGACAAGGTCATCACCTGGGCTCAAGGTCACCTCGGCAAGGAGTTTTTGGTGGGGTCAGAGTTGAAGGGCAAGGAGTTCAAGGACACGAGAGCCCCACAGGCGTTTGGACTGAACACACTCGATGATTTATTGTCGTTAATGTAGACTTTAAACATGTTTGTTTTTTTGGCTCACGTAAGTGTAGCCTATGCGATCGTAACTTTGTCTGTCTGTGCGTGCGTGCGTATGTGCGTGCGTGCGTGTGTATGTCTGTGGTAGAAACTCTAACATTTGAAGACGTCACATTACATTGACGTCACATTATGACGTAAGAGGGTTAGACGTCACGCGAAGGAAGTACTGAAAGTCTCGGTCATTATTATTTTGAGTGGGCCGAGACTAGTTGGCAGTCGTGTCCCTGTAAGTAGGCTACATGCAGACAGACAGATCTAGATCTAGTGTCTCGCTTTCTTGCACAGTTTCACCTATGCTCTTTCTGTGTGTGTGTGTGTGTGTGTGTGTGTGTGTGTGTGTGTGTGTGTGTGTGTGTGTGTGTGTGTGTGTGTGTGTGTGTGTGTGTGTGTTACTGTTTGTCGATTTCTTACGTGAGCCTTGATGGCTTCGCCTCTTGTTAAAAATTATTTCTAAATCTAAACAACGAAGTGACTGTGGTGAGATAAACAAGGTTGAAAAACACAAGAATTCTGTATTCACCGATACAAATTATTTCTAAAACAAGCTTATGGGGTTTACCGTAGCATTAATTTTCTTCGACATGTTACGTCCTTTGTACTGGAAACTTGCATTCTCCCAGTAAGGTCATATATTGTACTACGTTGCAAGCCCCTGGAGCAATTGTTTGATTAGTGCTTTTGTGAACAAGAAACAATTAACAAGTGGCTCTATCCCATCTCCCCCCTTTCCCCTATCCCATCTCCCCCCTTCCCCCGTCGCGATATAACCTTGAATGGTTGAAAACGACGTTAAACGCCAAATAAAGAAAAGAAAGAAAGAAATTTGCCAAAATGATCATTTAAATTTCTGCAGTTTTCAGGGGTTTAAAGCTTAAGGATACTGTTAAACATTAAAGGCACAGTAAGCCTCCCGTAAACCATCACAGATACGGTCAGGCTTTTACACACAGTACAAACACCCTTTCATTTAAACACTCACCGATTGAGAACATCCTAGGTGCCCTACGTAAAGAGCGAGCAATTTTTAAAGAATTAATTTTGCAGATTGTTTCGAACACTTTTTGGACCCATCCTGAACTCAGGTCAAACATGAGTTACTTCCCTTAAACTGGCGATAGCCGTGGATCGATGATTATCAGAACATCCTAGGTGCCCTCCGTAAAGAGCGAACAATTTTTGTAAGAATGTTTGTGTAACAAGCTGTCAATTAATTATTTAGATTTTAAAAGTTAGGTCTAGCGCAAAAACGCACCACGGTCCAAAAACATTCTGATAATCATCGATCCACGGCTATGGCCAGTTTACATCGATAGAATGAGACCCGAAGGGAAGTAACTCATTTTTGACCTGAGTTCAGGATGGGTCCAAAAAGTGTTCGAGACAATCTGCAAAATTAATTCTTTAAAAATTGCTCGTTCTTTACGTAGGGCACTTAGGATGTTCCCGTTTGGTGAGCGTTCAAATGGAAGGGTGTTTGTACTGTGTGTAAAAGTCTGACAGTATCTGTGATGGTTTAACTCAACTCAACTCAACTCAACTCAAATTTTATTGGCTTCAATTTTCAAAGAAGAATTTGTCTTGCGCTTGGGAGAAAGTAAGAGTATAACATATAAAAACAGCATTCATATCACATTTCATGTATCACACACAGTAATCACTAGTATAAGCCTACAATTATCACATTTGTACCTGTATCATACATGCAAATAAATAGTATCACATTTCCACGTATCACACACAATATATACATTACATAACATACAGCAAGCTTCCATCTCCCGCGCCCCCCCCCCCTACCACACATACATATCCTCGCACGTGCGTCGACTCCATACAAATGACTGTCCGGGCGTGATTTCCAGTATTGAATATTCATAACAGCCGTCCAGCACCAAAACGAGGCGCCATTGTTGTAGAGGAGCAAGTCCACGAAAATAAATTCTTTGAAAATTTCTCACGCTCGACAGAAAGCAGCCAGGATGTTCCGGTTCGGTGAGCGTTCAAATGGAAGTATGCTTGTACTGTATGTAGACGCTCGGGGAGCTCTGTGATGGTTTACGGGAGGCTTACTGTGCCTTTAAAGACACAGTAAGCCTCCCGTAAACCATCACAGATACTGTCAGGCTTTTACACACAGTACAAACACCCTTCCATTTGAACGCTCACCAAACGGGAACATGCCAGTGAATTTATTTTTGCGTGGTTTATCTTACCCCTGAGCCATCGTGAACCCGTGTGATCGAGTTTCCCTTTTTTTCACGCGCACTGACACTCGTGACGCACCGGCCGTCGCACGCACACACGCACACACACACACACACACACACACACACACACACACACACACACAAACCGTAACGGAAAAAGGACACAAAAAGTCAATGTTCCGCATTCAAAAAACAACAGATGGTGGATAACAGATAAGCGAGGTAAGCTACTTACAAACAACAGTGAAAAAAGGTTTAATTTCAACTTACATATTCGAAATCGTATGCATAACATGTCACTGGTACCTAAAATATTCATGCTTACAGATTAGAAATGTTAAATAGAAGCCCTCTAAACAAAAGACCAAAAAAATGGATGTATGCGTATTGGCAAAATATTAAAGCTCTTGTGGAGTTGAATATCTAATCAACAATTCAATTTAAGCTTTCATTTCAACTTACATATTCGACATATTATGCATTACATGTCATTGGTGCCTCAAAATGTTCATGCTTACAGATTACAAATGTTCAATAGTTGGCAAAAAAGATCAGCTCTTGTGGTGTTGAATATCTAATTGTGACAGGGGAGGCTACCGCTCCTTTCACAGCAGACTATGCACCCGAGTTGTTGGCCTTTAAGTCAACACCGGTGGATTGTGGAATTCTGTTTGTGATGGGGTCTGGTGGTTTCCGATTGTCTGTATC
>NC_090255.1:6677878-6690378 GCF_037325665.1 Littorina saxatilis
TACAAAAAACAAAGCCTATTCCTAACAATTTCACAAAATTTGAGCTTAATTGACCCAGAGATACAAGCCTTACCCGACAAACACCGACCGACTGACCGCCCGCCCGCCTCAACGCCCGCCCGCCTCAAACAAACAAACAAACAAACAAACAGACAGAGCGAATCCAGTAAGCCCCCCATTATTCTAATGGCGGCTTAATAACGGAAAGTAACGACACAAGCACCTATTTAAAACAAGAATTGCGTACGGAAAACGCCGGTCTTACCAGTCACCAGAAAACACATTATTTGCTAAACTTTACGATTTTAGAGCCTTGAGAATAAAACAATGATCTCAATCGGTCGGAATTAGATACCCTTACCCTACAGTCTTCGGGCTATTCAAGAATGCAGTCTTGAGTCGAGCGTTTGAAAATGACTGAGCCAGAAGGCGGGTGTAACTTACACCTCTTGGTATTAATCTGCCTTAGAGATGAGAACGACAGTTGGCCAGATGGCTAGAATAGCGGGCTGCATTTTCCTGCATAGAACTAAGGCATGTCTGCCGCGACGGTGCCTGAGCTAAACATTGGCGGGCACTGTTCAGCCCGGCACACAGCACTGTAAACATTCCCCGTCCCTTCACTTCTCTCTCGCCACCATCCGTCTGCACAATTTATGTCAAGGTCTCGTGAAAGAAAAACAAGCATTGACATAAACAAGCGACTTTCATCCTAAAAAAAACCGGGATGATCTTCTTCATTCTCCAAGATACTCTTGACAAAATGCCTTTAGATTGTGTGTGTGTGTGTGTGTGTGTGTGTGTGTGTGTGTGTGTGTGTGTGTGTGTGTGTGTGTTTTCTTTCATAGAGGGGGAATCGAGACGAGGCTCGTGGTGTATGTGTGTGTGTGTGTGTGTGTCTGTCTGTCTGTGCAAGTGTGTGTGTAGAGCGATTCAGACCAAACTAATGGACCGATCTTTATGAAATTTGACATGAGAGTTCCTGTGAATGATATCCCCGGTTGTTTTTTTCTTTTTTTCGATAAATATTTTTCATGACGTCATATCCGGCTTTTTGTAAAAGTTGAGACGGCACTGTCACACCCTCATTTTTCAATCAAATTGATTGACATTTTTGTAAAGCGATCTTCGACGAAGGCCGGACTTCGGTATTGCATTTCAGCTTGGTGGCTTAAAAATTAATTAATGACTTTGGTCATTAAAAATCTGAAATTTGTAATAATTTTTTTTTATATAAAACGATCCAAATTTACGTTCATCTCATTCTTCATCATTTTCTGATTCCAAAAACATATAAATATGTTATATTTGGATTAAAAAGAAGCTCTGAAAATTAAAAATATAAACATTATTATCAAAATTAAATTTCCGAAATCGATTTAAAAACAATTTCATCGTATTCCTTGTCGGTTCCTGATTCCAAAAACATATAGATATGATATGTTTGGATTAAAAACACGCTCAGAAAGTTAAAACGAAGAGAGGTACAGAAAAGCGTGCTATGCAGCACAGCGAAACCACTACCGCGCTGAACAGGCTCGTCAGTTTCACTCCGTTTTACACAAAGGGCGGACTACGGTCATTGTGAAAAAATGCAGTGCGTTCAGTTTCATTCTGTGAGTTCCACAGCTTGACTAAATGTAGTAATTTCGCCTTACGCGACTTGTTTATTGTTTTTTCCCTTCGACAATACCCAGGGGGTGGGGAGGTAGCTCTGTGGGTAGTGCGCTGAGTTCATAACCAGTTCGTTGCTATCAGCGTGAGTTCAAACCCGAGGCCGAATTTATTTCCAAGAGTCAACTTTGTGCAGACTCTACCCGGTGCCAGTGTAACAAATTCCGATTACTCCTGAATTCAGATCTTTTAATAATTCGATATATAACCGAGACTGAAATTTTTTTCCCTCGTCAAATGAAAGAATTACTCTTATTTAAGAGATAAAAACATGTCAGTTTCTTGCAAGTGAAAGAAAATTGGTGGACAAATTTAATAGATTTCACCCCAAAATTCGATTTCTTGGAAAACGTGCACCGATTGGTTACCTTGAATGAGAAGTGAAGGATTTTAAGATGAAGCAAATTTATAAGTTTGAATACAAAATTTGGTTGAACGCATTTTACTTCATGAATGTACCTAAATTCGAACATCAGTACTATGAAAGGGAGAGGGGCTTTTCAGTGTGGAGTTCCACCATAATGACCATCCCCTCCTCATTGTGGTATGGTGGTGAAACAGAACCAAGCTATGTCGTCGGAAGAAAATCGCTGAAATCTAACTGTCCCTAAAACATGGGGGTGATTTTTCATTGTGAGAAGTATAGGCCTACTGGTAGGGCTCTCCCTTGGCGGACAGGTTGGTTGCTGGCTAACGGGGCTCTGGTGAAGACGGAGGTGTGCTGGACAGTACCGGTGTGACGGCACAGAGGCCCAAGGACACAAGCGGTCATCTCAGCAACCTCCAAACGGGTAGCCGGACTGGACTCGTCAACCCTGGCAGGTAACCAGTCTAGGAGAAGGAAAACTCCGAAATAGAACCATGGGCAGACCAAGCTCAACAGCCCAGGAAGGCAATTGGTCTAGGGGAGGGACCCCTGACCAACGTCCAAGGCCGAAGTCGGAGATGCGGGACCCCCTGGGTGCCAAAAAGCGCTGCATCACGCAAATCACAAAATGAAAGTGAACGACGACGAAGAAGAAGAAGAAGTGTGGAGTTTATACAAGATCAACAAGGCTGAATGAGAAATCTGAAGTCGGGAGTAATCTGAATTCGCTACACCGGAATATCCCCGCGTGCACGCATACGCACGATAAAGACCCAAGTTCACAGCGTAAGGCCACACATGCATGACAAAAGACTAGGAAGCGCTATTCTGTTGCTGCATACTATCCCTAGGGATAACAGACCGACTTTTCTTCGGGAATAGCTAAAGAACAATACGTATCACAAATAACAAAGATGTAAGTCTACCTTTATCGCGAGTTGTAAATGTCACGTTGTAAATGCCATTTTAAACCAGTTTTTTTTATGTGCAACTCAGCAATCTTATAACATACTTAAGTCTCCGATGACACGATAAAACCTTTATCCTTTCGAAATAAACTTACGAGCTCTCTCTCTCTCCCTTTCTCTAACTCTCGCTCTCACTCTCTCCCCCCCCCCCCCCTCTCTCTCTCCCTCTCTCTCTGCTCCCACCCCCGCCTCTCCCTCTCTCCCTCACGCATCTTGTGCCGTGGAACGATAGATCAGGACTGATAGCCGATAATGTATGTTAGTACTGTAAACTTGTTTGTCGTTGCACCTATCCATATTGTTAATTCATGCGCTGGATATGTTTTTAGGTTTGAGAGAATGAGAGAGGGAGAGAGAGTGAGAGAGAGTGAGAGCGTGCGTGCGTTCGTCAGTGTGAGTGTGTATGTTAGAGAGAAAGAGATAAAACCATGTGAATGTCCATGAATACAAACACACGGCATGTATTACTGACCCCCCCCCCCCCCCTCTCCCCCTCTCCGATGACACGGCAAGCCCCCCACCCGCCTCTGAACAGAAAGAAAAGACAGAAAGCAAGCACACGTAACAATTCAAACCAACAACTCAGTGTTTGATTCTAAAATGAGTGTTTTAAAGGCACAGTGCAGCTCACAGCCTTCGTTTTGCGTTTTTGTTGCAGCTGAGTGCATTTACAGTTCAAAAATCCTCCTATGGTAGTAAAACAAACCCAAAACTACCCAACGACGACATCTGTGAAGCTCGACAGTTTCTTGTTCACGCGAGTGCATAAATTAACCTAGTTATTACGTGGTGTTTGGTCGGAGTTCGATTCAACCAGAGATCTGTAGCAAGTATCTCTGATTCAACTGAGTGATTCCCGGCCTCCATTTTGTTTTACACAAACTCATGATGACGTCTGACATAGTTTGCTAGTGACGTGTCTTTTTGTGCATGATGTGGTGACCTACCTGATCTAAATTTAGATCCAAAAATAGGTCAAGACCAGCCGGGTCCGAGAACGAAATTAATTCATAAAAAAATCGCAGTTCTTGACTCTTTGGGTGCAAGTCAATGAAACTTGGTAGTTCTTCTAACGGATGACTAAAAGCCCCAGGGGCTCCGTGCACCTGGATTTGACAAGTTCAGTACCTTTAAGCATTTCTTTCCCCGGAACAGACAGAAAGAAATCAATCAATCAATGAGGCTTATATCGCGCATATTCCGTGGGTACAGTTCTAGGCGCTCTGCAGTGATGCCGTGTGAGATGAAATTTTATACGGCCAGTAGATTGCAGCCATTTCGGCGCATATTTACCTTTCACGGCCTATTATTCCAAGTCACACGGGTATGGGTAGACAATTATTAACTGTGCCTAAGCAATTTTGCCAGGAAAGACCCTTTTGTCAATCATGGGATCTTTAACGTGCACACCCAATGTAGTGTACACGGGGGGAGGTTCGGACACCGAAGAGAGTCTGCACACAAAGTTGACTCTGTGAAATAAAATTCCGCCGAACCTGGGATCGAACTCACGCTGACCCTCGAGCCAACTGAATACAAATCCAGCGCGCTACCAACTGAGCTATATCCCCGCCATAACTGCCATCCCCAGAAATAACTGCCATCGTACCGAACAGACTTCTTTCTGTTTCTCTCTTTTTTTTTTTAAACTAGACTCTGGTTGAAACATCAACATCTCAGATTGAAGGAAACAATCTCCACACACGGCTGATTCCTTGACGAGGTGTGGGAGCTTGAGTACTTCTATGACCCCGAGAGCTATGCCAGCGGGAGTGTCAAAACTTCTGGTAGCGTCTCGCATGCTGGACAGGTCAACGGAGAGAGGTCAGACTAATATCAGCAAACTCTCCTCGAGTCATAAGGGGCATGAGAAGGATGCTCATGTAAATAAAACCATGGGCAGACCGGACTCATCAGCCATGGCAGGCAACCGGTCTAGGAGAGGGACACTCTGAATTCAAACCATGGGCAGACCGGACTCATCAGCCATGGCAGGCAACCAGTCTAGGAGAAGGACACTCCGAATTCAAACCACCCCCCAACGAAGTCGGAGCGATGCTGACTGTGTTTCCGGACACAGTGTGGGAACCTAAACTAAGTTCTTGGGAGACGAGCTCGCACGCCACCACTATGGATTATGCCTCAGATTCAGACAGATATTTCGATATGGTGTCGTTCCCGTGGACCTTTGCCAGGCGGGAACGGTGCCGGACCCTCAGCCTCAAGCGGGTCCACCTCAGCGACTGGCGGCTCTGTTGACTCGGGAACCAGGGGAAGACAGAGTAGAGCGACTGGTCGAACTCAACATCCAGCGACAGCCATCAGGGTTGTGCAGTGGAATGCAGAAGGCGTCCAGAGAAAGAAACCAGAGCTACAGGCTTTTCTGAGAGACAACAACATCGACATTATCTGCATCCAGGAGACCCACCTGAAAGAAGACCGCAGATTCTTCGTCAGAGGTTATGACACCTTCCGACGGGACCGGCCGACCGGACACAAGGGTGGAGTCCTCACCCTAGTCCGACACAACATCCCGGCAGCTATGACGGCACAGACGGCAGACGGCGACCTTGAGTACATCACCATCAAGACCTTCCTGCAGGGAGAAGAACTCTCCATCACCAACGTCTATAGCCCACCTACCACCAAGCTGGACCTCCACACCATCCAGCTCCCAAACGAGAAACATCTCATCGTTGGCGACTTCAACGGCCACTCCCCAGCATGGGGTTACGACAGTACTGACGCAAGAGGAGAAGACATACAGGACTGGATGACCGACAACCAGCTCATCCTTATCAACCAGCCAGATGACAAGCCATCCTACTACTCCAGAGCTTGGAAGAAAAGCTCAACCCCTGACCTTGCCATAGCCACAGAAGAGGTAGAAAAAAGGACCACCAGAACTGTCAACGACCAACTGGGAGGAAGTGACCACTTACCCATCACCCTCTCCATTGCTGACATGCAGACCATCCTGGAGTACCACAGAAAGAAAGCCAGCTGGAATTTCAAGAAAGCCAAATGGACCAAGTACCAGCTCCACGCAGAAAGCCTTCGCAACATCACCTTCACGGAGGACATCAACCACAACGTAAAAAAGCTGACACAGACCATCCTAGCGGCTGCCAGGAAGTCCATCCCCCGTGGCTTCAGGAAGGACTACAAACCTTACTGGAGTCAAAGGCTGGCCTGCCTGCACCAGCGACTTTCAGAAGCCAGAGAAAGCATGGAGCAGTCCCCATCCGCTGAAACAACGACCATGCACAACCAACTGAAGGAGGATTTCAACAAGACCAAGACACAAGAACTGCAACAAAGCTGGCAGGAAATCACCTCCACCATTGGCCTCGATTCAGACACAGGGAAACTCTGGCGTCTCACCAAAATTCTAAACGAAGACAGCATGGCCACGCGGGGACCTACAGTACTAGAAGACAGCGGAACCTTCCACACTGGAAAAAGAGCAGCAAATCTCCTTGCCGACGTCTTTGAGACCGAGAGCACCATCAAAGTCCCACCCCAAAGAAAGAAGGAAGTTGCAGAACAACTTGAAACCAGACTCCGACAGCAGAGAAACGCAGCCCCACCAATGACCTCAGATCTTACCATGGCAGAGCTCGTCGATGCGACCAAAAGACTCAAGTGCAAGAAAGCGCCCGGAAAGGATGGAGTCTGCAACGAGATGATCAAGCACCTCGGGCCTGCTGCCAGAACTAAGCTCCTTGAGCTCTTGAACCAGTCGTGGAGATCCGGAGTCTTCCCCTCAGCATGGAAAGAGGCCATCATCATACCCATCCTGAAGAAGGACAAGAACCGCAAGCAAAAGACAAGCTACAGACCAATCAGTCTACTCAGCTGCCTCGGCAAGACCCTCGAGCGCATGATCAACAAGAGGCTGATGTGGCACCTGGAAACCAACAACCTGATCACCAATGAACAGTCTGCCTTCAGGAAGAACAGGAGTACTGAAGACCAGCTGATCTACCTCACCCAATCAATAGAGAATGCCTTCCAGGAGAAGAAGAAAGTCATTGCCACCTTCATTGACCTCTCCAAGGCCTTCGACAAGGTGTGGAAGGAAGGCCTCCTCCTGAAGCTATTGACGGCAGGAATCGCTGGACGAATGTTCAACTGGATCAAGAGCTTCCTGTGCCACAGAACCGCGAGAGTCAAGCTTGACGGCAACCTGAGCTACGCTGTGAAGATCAGGGAAGGAGTCCCCCAGGGAGGAGTAATATCCCCCACCCTCTTCGTCGTCTTCATCAACGACATCACCAACAGTCTGTCCAGACACATCTCCAAAGCCCTACACGCCGATGACCTTGCGATGTGGAGCGCTGCCGAGTCCACCGCAACCACCAAAGTCCGGATGCAGGAGGCCCTCAACATCACCTCTAAGTGGGCGACAGACTGGTGTGTCACCGTGAACAGCCTCAAGACCGTAGCCACCTGCTTCTCCCTCTCCAATTCCAAAGAGACCCTCCAACTGACCATCAACAACCAGGCAATACCACAGGAAGACACCCCTACCTACCTAGGTATCAAGCTAGACAAGAAGCTCACCTGGAACCCACACATCAAAGAGGCGGAGAAGAGGGCTACGAGAAGACTCTCCATCATGAAGAAACTGGCTGGCACAAAGTGGGGAGCCAGCAGCAACATTCTCAGACAGGTGTATACGGGACACGTCCGCCCTGTGATGGAGTATGGAGCTGCAGCCTGGGCCACAGCTGCGAAGAGCAACACCAGCCGGCTCAACAAAGTGCAGAACGCAAGCATGCGCATCATCACAGGGGGACTGAAAACTACGCCCATACACGCCCTTGAAGCCACCACCAGACTCCCTTCCGTGGACCACCGACGAGAAGAGAAGGTCATCGTGCAGTACGAGAAGCTGCAACGACTCCCCTCTCACCCAGCACACCAGCACACCCAACAGCTGACGAAGAACAGGCTGAAAAGAAGCAGTTTCAACCATCTGGCCAAGCAGCTAGAGAGAACCCAAACCAGCTTCCTACCACGCACCCCTGAAGAACAAGAGCCCCTCCAAGACGCTGAAGAGTGGAACAGCCAGCTCAGCAAGGTGCTCTTTGTTACTGACATGCCAGGAGTGACCAGCAAGAGAGAGCAGCAGGACGCAGTCCTCAAGAACCTCACGCTGGAGATGATGCACCAGGACTACAACGCCTCAGTATGGACTCACATCTACACTGACGGGTCCTCAGATGGTGCCATCAAAAACGGAGGAAGCGGGATCCTGGTACGCTACCCAGACGGACACACCCTTTCAAGATCCCTGCCTGCCGGAGAGCTGTCATCCAACTACCGGGCAGAACTCACCGCTCTCAGAGAAGCAGTTAGCCTGGTCAGCGAACACCCACCCTCTCACGCCGTCTTCCTGACCGACTGCAGATCCGCCGTCCAAAGCCTGCAGTCGCCCAAAGAGCAGCTGGAACGAGACACCCAGCGTCTTCTTTGTACTCTCTCCCAGAGCACAAACGTCGCTGTCCAGTGGATCCCTGCTCACTGTGGCCTCTCAGGGAACGAGGAAGCGGACAGACTGGCCAAGACTGGCAGCCATCTGGAGCAGACAAGACCAACAGTCTCTTACAGTGAAGCCAAAACCCTGGTGAAAAGACACTACCAAACCACCTGGAATGCCCAACACAGCCTGCCATCTGATGATCAGATGCCCAACTTACAGCGCCATCAGCAGACCATCCTCTTCCGCCTACGGACTGGACACTGTCGACTGTGTGCCCACATGCACCGCCTTGGTCTGTCGCACACACCGAACTGCCTGTGCGAAACAGGCCCACAGACCCCGGAGCACATCCTGCAGACCTGCCCGCTCCACCAGGAAGCCAGAACAGATCACTGGCCACAAGGTGCCACACTGCAGGAGCAACTCTGGGGCACCAAAGACTCCCTGATCCTGACCACTAGCTTTATTCAAGCTACAAAACTTGAAGTCTGACCTGAGGCCAAAAATCCTGGAACGCCGAAGAAGAAGAAGAAGAAGGAAACAATGTATTACAAGCTAGGCAAGGATTGAAAATACTAAAAAAAGATTATTTAAAAGATAAATAAACGAACAATTTTTGAAAGAAACACGCACACACACACACTAAAACACGTCCATTTTCGTCCTAGATTCGGTAAGTTTCATTGCAAAATGTGCCCCATACCTACCGCCTCACCATCACCCCCACTTCAATGAAATCGCACACAAATAAGATTACCAGTATGTCTGTCTGTCTGTCCGTCTTTGTCTCTGTCTCTCTGTCTGACTGTCTCTGTATGTCTGTCTGTCTGTCTGTCTGTCTGTGTCTCTCTCGCTCTCGCTCGCCCTCTTTCTCTCTCTCTCTCTCTCTCTCTCTCTCTCTCTCTCTCTCTCTCTCTCTCGCTCTCTCTCTCTCTCTCTCTCTCTCTCTCTCTGAGAATTGATTAATTAATTAATTGTTAAATTCAATGACAATTTATTTTTTAAATTTTTATCTGTATATACAGTTATAATGTATTAAGTTTGATGTGATAATTCTTTGATTATATTGTTTTCTGTTCTTGTTGACCCTATATTAGGGCGAGGGCTGGATGTAAAAAAGCAATATTCTTGCTTATCTATTACCCTCGATAATAAAGATTTTGTCTTGTCTTGTCTTGTCTTGTCTTGTCTTGTCTCTCTCTCTCTCTCTCTCTCTCTCTCTCTCTCTCTCTCTCTCTCTCTCTCTCTCTCTCTCTCTCTCTCTCTCTCTCTCTCCGAACTCCTTCCCAATGCAATTTACATATCACCTTCTTTGTCCGATGATATAACTATACAATCAAAACATAAATTTCCACTTCCAGTTCCGAGAGTGATACCACGAGTGAACAGCAATGTTCACTCATGTTTTGCTTAACCCCTTTGGTATATGTATAAATACGGGGACATTCCACCCCCTGGTCTGTGTCTCTGCCTACCCAAACTTGCGGATATATTTTGGTGCGGATTATTTTGTAAGATAAGGAACGTTTTCTCGGAGTTATTCGGTCTGGTTCTTGTCATAATTTTGACCCCAACATTTTTTTTACAAATTTAAATACCAGGTTTCAATTAATTCTTTGGGACGTTTTTTCACTAGAAAGTTTTGGTTTTATCAACACAAAGTGGTTCTCCTGCAGTTAGAAAGTTCAGAAATCGCCCTTTGCAATTAGAACATTCTATTGTCTAGGTTACGTAGTGATCCAGTTCAGATGTCCCATTGGCATTTTATTTATTTTTTTAAAAAGAACGCACTTTGTACAAAAGTTTTGTTCAAGGTCAATTTGTGTGGGTCGTGTTTATGTAACTTAGTTTTTTTTCCCTCCAGTGTTGTTTTTGGTGTACATTCACAAAATCTGCTTGTGTTTGACCAACCACAGTAAATCTTGGAATGGAGATTTTACGAAAAAGACTGAAACTAAAATTGTGGATTTGACATGGTTCTTGGTTAATGAGAACATCATAAGACAACTCAATAACACTTCTGACCAAAAAAAAATGCGAGACAAACGCTTGAATCAAGAATACAATGCCGTTGTGACCCGATGTTGCCAACTGTTGAAGTTGTGGATTTTCTGTGATTTAAGACCACCTGATTATAACAACTTAACAAGGAAGGCCTGGAATACTTAACCTGTGCAAGCAAAGTGCACGGGATGCTCCATACATGATGCTGTTTAAGGTAAATTTGGAACTTAATTGGTTCTTGTACGTTTATGTTTTATGTTTTATTCGCCGCCGCCTCCTCCTCCTCTTCTTCTTCCTCTTTTTTGTCCGTCATTTTCATAGCTCTTCTTGATTCTGATTTTGTGATGCTTTTTTAGTTTTCTTCTTTGATTACAAGTAGTAAATGTAGTAGTTTTTTTTGTTTTTTTGTTTGTTTGCTTAACGCCCAGTCCACCACGAAGGGTGATATCAGGGCGGTGCTGCTTTGACATTTAACGTGCGCCACACACAAGACAGAAGTCGCAGCACAGGCTTCATGTCTCACCCAGTCACATTATTCTGACACCGGACCAACCAGTCATAATGCCAGACGCCAGGCGGAGCAGCCACTAGATTGCCAATTTTAAAGTCTTAGGTATGACCCGGCCGGGGTTCGAACCCACGACCTCCCGCTCACTGGGCGGACGCAGTAGTAGTAGTAGTAGTAGTACAAGATACAAGATACAAGATACAAGATATTTATTCACCAATTTTGCAAAAGGATTTCATCTTGGCACGGCACGGTAGTAGTAGTAGTAGTAGTTTAGTTGTTGTTGGTGTTGTTGGTGTTGGTGTTGTTGGTGTTGTTGTTGTTAAATTTGTTGTTGTTGTTGTTGTTGTTGTTAAATGTGTTGTTGGTGTTGTTGGTGTTGTTGTTGTTGTTGTTATTTGTAATATGAAGTCTTATATCGCGCGCGTATCTCCAGGCTCTGACTCAAGGCGCAGGGATCTATTTAGTTGTTGTTGGTGTTGTTGGTGTTGGTGTTGGTGTTGTTGTTGTTGTTGTTGTTGTTGTTGTTGTTGTTGTTGTAGAAGAAGTAGTATTAACTTTAGACGATGTTTGGAAATAAGTCTGTCGGGATTGTATGGGTTGCGAAGGAGCGACTACTCTTGATTTTAGTGAGTCAAACTTTCCCACGTGACATCGCAGACGGCGAAGGCACTAGCGACGGGTGTTTCTGAAACACGCGGACAAGGAGCAAGTGGAAAGATTGCCTCATTTCCTCATTTAAAGCCAGAGTATTCACTCTTTCGCAACTCATACAAAACCAAAAGAGATAATTATTTTCGGAGTTCGTTTATCAACGTAAAAGTTTGACGACTGACCTCAGGTACCGTTTATTGCTTTATGTAAGCACTTCTCTGCTAGCAGAACAAATACTCTCAAAAGAAAAACAGTAAATATCTTGACCCATATCCATATAACTTCAATTGTTTTTCAAAGATATATGTGTGATATTTCATTCTCAAGGATACATTGTCATCCCTTATCTATATAAGAGTACTAATGTCAGAGAGGCAGAAAGAGAGAGAGAGAGAGAGAGAGAGAGAGAGAGAGACAGAGACAGAGAGACAGGGAGACAGAGACAGAGAGAGAGAGAGCGCGCGGAGAGAGAGTGAGATGGAGAGAGAGAGAGAGAGAGAGAGAGAGAGAGAGAGAGAGAGAGAGAGAGAGAGAGAGGGAGAAGAGAGAGAGAGAGAGTGCGCGCGCGAATGAGAGAGAGAGACCTGACAGACATATAGACAGACAGAAAGACATAGAGAGAGAGAGCGACAGACAGAGAGACAAACAGAGACACAGAGACAGAGACAGAGAGGAAAGAGGCAGAGAGACAGACAGAGAGAGGAGGGCAGGGGCGGACGAGGGGGGGGGGGGAGGTCTGGGGTTTCCGGACCCCCCCCCCCCCCCAGCCAAAAAATTAAAATATTTTATGTTGAATGAGGTATGCGTTTATTTATTTTACATTGAGTTTCATTTTTT
>NC_090255.1:6692878-6802749 GCF_037325665.1 Littorina saxatilis
ATAAAATTTGAGCCCGGTCACTTTTATAGTTTCCGAGAAAAGCCCAACGTTAAGTTGTGTGTTGCCGAACAGAAAAGGCTAGTTATCTCCCTTGTTTTTCTGATAACGTTCGTAAAAGGCTACAGATGTAAATACTTTGATGTAAAGAATAATCCTACAAAGTTTCAATCACATCCGATGAACTTTGTCAAAGATATAAAATGTCTAATTTTTCCTTTGACGCTGACCTGTGACCTTGAAAAAGGTCAAAGGTCAACGAAACCATCGTTAAAGTGTAGAGGTCATTGGAGGTCACGACTAAACAAAATATGAGCCCGATCGCTTTGATAGTTTCCGAGAAAAGTTTGTCAAAGATATAAAATGTCTAATTTTTCCTTTGACGCTGACCTGTGACCTTGAAAAAGGTCAAAGGTCAACGAAACCATCGTTAAAGTGTAGAGGTCATTGGAGGTCACGACTAAACAAAATATGAGCCCGATCGCTTTGATAGTTTCCGAGAAAAGTCCAACGTTAAGGTGGTGTCTACGGACGGCCGGCCGGACGGCCGGCCGGACGGCCGGACGGCCGGCCGGCCGGACAGACTAACACTGACCGATTACATAGAGTCACTTTTTCTCAAGTGACTCAAAAATTATTATCAAAATTAAATTGTCGAAATCAATTTAAAAACACTTTCATCTTATTCCTTGTCGGTTCCTGATTCCAAAAACATATAGATATGATATGTTTGGATTAAAAACACGCTCAGAAAGTTAAAACAAAGAGAGGTACAGAAAAGCGTGCTATCCTTCTTAGCGCAACTACTACCCCGCTCTTCTTGTCAATTTCACTGCCTTTGCCATGAGCGGTGGACTGACGATGCTACGAGTATACGGTCTTGCTGAAAAATGGCATTGCGTTCAGTTTCATTCTGTGAGTTCGACAGCTACTTGACTAAATATTGTATTTTCGCCTTACGCGACTTGTTTTACAATGTGTCCTGCAGAGAGAGGCTTTTGACTTTTGGATGGTTTATTGTACGTATAGCCATTGGCCTATACATATACAAACCAGGGAAGATGGGATGTGGGTTAGGGGAATTTTACACATATGTATATGTTACAGTCAAATCGGGAAATCAGGTATTTCACGAGAATGCCTGAAAGTTTAGGCATTCACGGTAAATACCTGGTTTGATCAGGCAAATCCGGAAATGACTGAAATTGTTTAGGCACTATCGGTGATTGACTGAAATAGGCTGCCAGGCATTATCGGAGAATGCCTACCGCTCACAATCTGTGTTTCTGGTGAGAGTCAGAAAGCATTTCAGCACAGAAGCCTACTATAAAACTTTGAATGGCTGGGGTCGTAAAAGGGGAAAAAAACAAGTTGCGTAAGGCGAAAATACAACATTTAGTCAAGTAGCTGTCGAACTCACAGAATGAAACTGAACGCAATGCCATTTTTCAGCAAGACCGTATACTCGTAGCATCGTCAGTCCACCGCTCATGGCAAAGGCAGTGAAATTGACAAGAAGAGCGGGGTAGTAGTTGCGCTAAGAAAGATAGCACGCTTTTCTGTACCTCTCTTTGTTTTAACTTTCTGAGCGTGTTTTTAATCCAAACATATTATATCGATATGTTTTTGGAATCCGGAACCGACAAGGAATAAGATGAAAGTGTTTTTAAATTGATTTCGACAATTTAATTTTGATAATAATTATTATATATTTAATTTTCAGAGCTTGTTTTTAATCCAAACATAACATATTTATATGTTTTTGGAATCAGAAAATGATGGAGAATAAGATGAACGTAAATTTGGATCGTTTTATAAAAAAAATTTTTTTTTACAATTTTCAGATTTTTAATGACCAAAGTCATTAATTAATTTTTAAGCCACCAAGCTGAAATGCAATACCGAAGTCCGAGCTTCGTCGAAGATTACTTGACCAAAATTTCAACCAATTTGGTTGAAAAATGAGGGCGTGACAGTGCCGCCTCAACTTTCACGAAAAGCCGGATATGACGTCATCAAAGACATTTATTAAAAAAATGAAAAAAACGTTCGGGGATTTCATACCCAGGAACTCTCATGTCAAATTTCATAAAGATCGGTCTAGTAGTTTAGTCTGAATCGCTCTACACACACACACAGACAGACACACACACACACACACACGCACATACACCACGACCCTCGTCTCGATTCCCCCCTCTACGTTAAAACATTTAGTCAAAACTTGACTAAATGTAAAAAGACAATGTGCTATACGAGAAACTCACAATAAATTCGTGCTCAAGGCCGGCTATGTAAAAACAAACTCCAATCACTCCGAACTTTACGAGAAAATCACAATAAATTCGTACCCCCCGCGGGTTAGGGGGAGTCCCATATTGGTTGGGACTAGAAAGAATTTACCCGATGCTACCCAGCATGTCGTAAGAGGCGACTAACGGTTCTGTTTCTTCTCTTCTTTTGTCTTATTTCTGCCTTTCCAGTCCTTTCACCTATATTTCCTTCCAAGAAAACTCTCCCTACTATTCCCTGCAGTTTTCCAATTCTTTTCTTGTTGTCTTATTTCTACCTGACTGGATCCATCACCTTTATTTCACTTACCAAAAGTCTTCTTTTCCACATCCTTATTTCTCTGCACCCCGCATGTCGTATGAGGCGACTAACGGATTCTGTTTCTCCTTTTACCCTTGTTAAGTGGTTCTTGTATAGAATATAGTCAATGTTTGTAAAGATTTTAGTCAAGCAGTATGTAAGAAATGTTTAGTCCTTTGTACTGGAAACTTGCATTCTCCCAGTAAGGTCATATATTGTACTACGTTGCAAGCCCCTGGAGCAATTTTTTGATTAGGGCTTTTGTGAACAAGAAACACTTAACAAGTGGCTCTATCCCATCTCCCCCCCCCCCCCCCCCCCTCTTTCCCCTATCCCATCTCCCCGCTTTCCCTCGTCGCGATATAACCTTCGTGGTTGAAAACGACGTTAAACACCAAATAAAGAAAGACAATAAATTCGTGCTCGTAGTCTTACACACGCGATAGTGTTACACTCGCGGTAGTGACCTGCACCCGTAAAAAAACAAACTGCAATCACTCCGAACTCAGTGAAATGGGGAAAACGATGAATAGACAATGTGCTAGAAGAGAAATTCATGCTCAAGGCAGGCGAGGTAAAAACAGACAAGGTCTCAGAACAACCCGTTTTGCCTAACAGTCAGGCAAAACGGGAAATTTGCACAAGTAGTTTTTAGTCATTTCCTGATAGTGCCTAAAAAAATTCAGTCATTTCCGGAATTGCCTGATCAAACCAGGTATTTACCATGAATGCCTAAACTTTCAGACATTCTCGTGAAATACCTGATTTCCCGATTTGACTGTAACATATACATGCACGTCTTACACATTTATCCTCACATGTTATATAATAATCGTTTACAATTACAACGGTACCATCTCTAACAGAGAGAGAGAGAGAGACTGAGAGAGAGAGATTTAGAGAGAGAGAGAGAGAGAGAGAGAGAGAGTGTGTGTGTATGTGTGTGTGTGTGTGTTCGCGCGGGTGCGCCGGTGCATGCGCGTGTGTGTATGTATGCGTGTGTGTGTTTGTGCGTGTGTGTGAAAGTGCGTGTGTGTCGTGACCCAATATATTCGAGTAGAAACATATGCTTACTATGTATGAAAACCTTCATAATTTTTCTGCCAGCTTATGATAGATGTTTTTTTAACGCCCTCATGGTTAAACCATTAGGGGCCTTGAAGACAGGGCTATTTATAGCCCGTACGTTCAATCAATGGCTGCGGTCTAGACATTGTAGAAAGCTGTGGGCCCTATGTGATGGACCAAAGGATGGTTTACATGCGAATCTATTTTTGAACGCGATTCGCTTATCAGTAATCCTGATAACAGGTTTCACTGCTGGTAACATGCAGATAATATTAAACCCACTCATGTTGCGTTGGTGGCATGGCCCGGGCATCACTGGTGGCTGAAGAAACTTTTCTTCCCGTCAAAGCGATCATAATGCGCCACCACTGCATGTGGGTCGTATAATTAATATAAAAAAATAATAATAATGAACACTTATTAAACGCCCCTCCTCAACAGAGCTCACGGCGATGTACAATAGCAATATAGCGCGCGCGCACACACACACACACACACACACACACACAGACACACACACACACACACACACACACACACACTAAATACACTGTTGTTACACAATTGAGCACATTCGTTTGATCTACAATGTACTAATGTACAATACCTGTGGCTTTTATTCGTTTATTTTCTTCATTAGATATGTATGTGCTTTTGAAAGTTGTGTTTGTGAGACATACATGTGTAAAACCATACGATCAAGGATTTAAATTAAATATGCTTGTGTGTCAGTCATGCTAAAATATGCACGGCTCCCCAAACTCTGTATAAGAAGCTGAAAACAAGTACTAGAAATGTTTTGAGGTGTTCCAGCGACGCACTAAACTTGAAACGAGCGGAAAGGAAAAAGATAATGGTTTATGTCCTACAGGCTAAATATTTCGCCTCTTAAGGCCCGGTCACACAGCCCAAAAGTCGCGTAAACGCATGAATCACGCATACAATTTGGTTGTGCGTGCTTGTCGCCTTGGCATTCCCGTTTCAACAGTCGCAGGCAGCACATTGTTCAAGTTCTTCAAGTTCTCATTCTTCATCCGTTTCAGGGCCACTCATAGTTCTGACCATGAACACTATGACATCTCTACTCTGGGGGTTCATCACTGAGAGAAACTTGGCGTTCGGCAGCAGGAATTGGCCTGACGGGAGAGTAAAAAGTAAATTTTAAGGGGCTTATTGTCCGTCAGGTCTTAATTGCCTATAATTATTGGACATGAATTGGTTTATACGATTCGAGTTTTTACGCCCTCACGGCTTTTGATGTATGCGTGTTTAGGTGGTATCAGCCATCTGCACTTATGGTAGAATGACCAAGATCTTTAACGTGCCATTGTGGTGACACGGGGGTGGGAGATGGATACCGTCTCTGGGTCTGCACATAAAGTTGACCCGTGTCCGTCCCGGATTCGAACCAGCGACCTTTCGATCACAAGTCCAGTGCTCTACCACCTGAGCTACCCGGGCCCCCTGACGGGAGATGATAAAATAGCCGCTTTTATATAGCGCCAATCATACGTGAGTTGTTAGTGATACATCAGTGATTCATCAGTATTTCATAAGTATTACATGCACTTATTTACGTGTTCTTTTAGAGATACATACGCCAATAAAAAAAAATTCAGTGATTTTCAGTGATACGCAGGTGTTCGTCAGAGGAAAGTCGTCGATGAACGCGATAGCGGCAACATTTTCGCGAACGATCACTGATATTCCACGCATATTTCGCGCATTGTTCGCGTAAGAACTACGCAAACTACGCAGAAATTACGTAAAACAGCGCAATACTGCTCAAAACCTGGAATCGCGTAAAGCGCCGATCCGGCGAACATCGGCGGACAACTACGGAGGTTCCACGTCAGACAAACTGATGAAATGCGCAAATCGCGCATGTATCGCGTAAGGATCGAATTTCGTGCGTGATTCATGCGTTTACGCGACTTTTGGGCTGTGTGACCGGGCCTTTAAAGACAAGATATTGGTTATAAGATTCGAGTTTTACGCCCTCGCGATTTTTGACGAGATACACAAGTGTATGCGTGTTTAGGTGGTATCAGCCATCTGCACTTATGGCAGATTGACACGGGGGTGGGACATGGCTTCCGTCTCTGGGTCTGCACACACATTTGACCCGTGTCCGTCCCGGCCCGAATTCGAACCTACGGCCTTCCGATCACAAGTCCAGTGCTCTACCAACCGATCTACCGGGCCCCAAGAAACGAGCGGGTTTCAGGTTGCACTTAATTTGCGTTACCATGCGTACCAACAGTACTGATGTTATCGGCTGCTAGTCGTAACATGAATAATGAACAAGAACGCGAAGCCAGTGAAACGAGATCGAGTGACTCAGTGCGGAGTTCGGGGTCAGTTAATAGCCCTGTAAAAAATCTGCCATGTGAACACAAACGTTCGCAACAGCCTAGCAGAAAACGACAGCAGTTGGACACACCAAGAAACAGCTTTCTGCAATCCACACTGGTGTCTGACTGGCATCCAATATGATAACGTTGTTTTAAGCTCTCACGGTAAAACCATTATAAGCATGTTCCCGGGTGTTACCCCGACTTTAGATGAGATACCTATAGTTGTATGCGACTTTAGATGAGACACCTAGTTTGTTTTGTTTGTTCGTTCATGGGGTGAAACTCCCACGGCTTTTACGTGTATGACCGTTTGTACCCCGCCATTTAGGCAGCCATACGCCGCTTTCGGAGGAAGCATGCTGGGTAGTTTCGTGTTTCTATAACCCACCGAACTCTGACATTGATTACAGGATCTTTTTCGTGCGCACTTGGTCTTGTGCTTGCGTGTACACACGGGGGTGTTCAGACACCGAGGAGAGTCTGCACACAAAGTTGACTCTGAGAAATAAATCTCTCGCCGAACGTGGGGACGATCTCACGCTGACAGCGGCCAACTGGATACAAATCCAGCGCGCTACCGACTGAGCTACATCCCCGCCCGAGACACCTAGTTGTATGCGACTATAGATGAGATACCTAGTTGTATGCGACTATAGATGAGATACCTAGTTGTATGCGACTATAGATGAGATACCTAGTTGTATGCGACTATAGATGAGATACCTAGTTGTATGCGACTATAGATGAGATACCTAGTTGTATGCGACTATAGATTCTTCTTCTTCTTCTTCTTCTGCGTTCGATGTTGGTGGCCGTGCTAGATCCTCAGACCAGTGGCTGCCAGGAAGTCCGCAGTCTTGCGCAGTTCGTCGGCAGGACCCCAGAGTTTGGCTCCAACACTGGTCTCTTCTTGCCAGAACTTCTGGCGTATTGTCTCTAGATGGGGGCAGTTCTGGAGAATGTGCTCCGGAGTTTGCTCTTCCGAGCCACATTCACAGTGTGCGTCATCCGCAAGGCCCAGTCTCTTGAGGTGTTTCTTCAGTCCACAGTGCCCTGTCCTTAGACGGAAAATGGTGGTTTGGCTTCTCCGGTCTAGTTTGTTGATGGGGTCTTCCTGTGGGTTGTAGTCTCCGTTTCTCTTTTTCCAGTTTTCTTTCTTCTTCCGTTGTAGAAGAGTCTTGGCTTCTTTGTACGAGGTGGAGTTGTGTGGTTGGGGAAGTCTCGCACCTCCTTTTGCCAGCCTGTCCGCTTCTTCATTGCCGGCAATGCCGACATGAGCCGGTATCCACTGGAGCACCACCTTGTTGTGTTGAGACAGGGTGCTGAGGCAGTTGTCGAGTTGCCTGGTGGGGAGGTCAGTGGGGCCAGACAGAAGGGACTGGAGGGCGGACAGGGAGTCAGTGAGGAGGACGATGTTTTGCCGACTGCGGTCTTCCCCTGCTGCGTGCGTGCTCTGCTGCAGTGATGAGGGCGTGGAGCTCGGCCCTGTAGTTCGAGCTCAGGTCACCAGCTGGGACGGAGAGGGAGGTGGTGGTCCCGTTTGGGCGACGGATGTAGACGCCACTGCCTCCATTCCTTACGGCGTTCTCTGAGGAGCCGTCTGTGTAGACGTGAGTCCAGGTGCAATGTGGGTAGCGGTCCTGAATCATCTCCATGGCGAGGGCCTTCTGGACATGTGGTGACTGTTCGCCCTTTGCTGTGCGACTATAGATGAGATACCTAGCTGTATGCGACTATAGATGAGATACCCTAGTTGTATGCGACTTTAGATGAGATACCTAGTTGTATGCGACTTTAGATGAGATACCTAGTTGTATGCGACTATAGATGAGATACCTAGTTGTATGCGACTTTAGATGAGATACCTAGTTGTATGCGACTTTAGATGAGATACCTAGTTGTATGCGACTTTAGATGAGATACCTAGTTGTATGCGACTTTAGATGAGATACCTAGTTGTATGCGACTTTAGATGAGATACCTAGTTGTATGCGACTTTAGATGAGATACCTAGTTGTATGCGACTTTAGATGAGATACCTAGTTGCATGCGACTTTAGATGAGATACCTAGTTGTATGCGACTTTAGATGAGATACCTAGTTGTATGCGACTTTAGATGAGATACCTAGTTGTATGCGACTTTAGATGAGATACCTAGTTGTATGCGACTTTAGATGAGATACCTAGTTGTATGCGACTTTAGATGAGATACCTAGTTGTATGCGACTTTAGATGAGATACCTAGTTGTATGCGACTATAGATGAGATACCTAGTTGTATGCGACTATAGATGAGATACCTAGTTGTATGCGACTATAGATGAGATACCTAGTTGTATGCGACTATAGATGATATACCTAGTTGTATGCGACTTTAGATGAGATACCTAGTTGTATGCGACTATAGATGAGATACCTAGTTGTATGCGACTTTAGATGAGATACCTAGTTGTATGCGACTTTAGATGAGATACCTCGTTGTATGCGTGTTTATGTGTAATCAGCCACCTCCACCTATGGCAGAATGACTGAGGTCTTTTACGTGCCACCGAGGTAACACGGGGGTGGGATATGGATACCGTCTCTGAGTTTGCACATAAAGTAGACCCGTGTCCGTCCCGGTGTAGGATCCGGTCCGGTCCTCCCTCTGAAGTAGTCCCCCGGGGGACCAATTCGTGGCAAAAACTGCTCTATAATGGTCCCCCCTTAGACATCCAGCCTCGTTTTTCTTAGGCATTCAAGCCATTTTCAATCTATATCTTCGTCCGGTATTATGTAGTGCACAGACAGCAATCTCTTTGTTTGACTATATTTTGCAGAAAATAAAATAGATCTGATTTATAATGCCGTTCAAAAGAAAAATCACATGAAATAAAATGAATAATAAATAAATATTGATAAGAAGAAATGAAAGCAGTCTCTGATTCTTTCCTTTCTTTTCTCTGAAATTGCTGGTAACATTACTAACATTGTAACAAGAAAAACGAGGCTGGATGTCTAAGGGGGGGCCATTATAGAGCAGTTTTTGCCACGAATTGGTCCCCCGGGGGACTACTTCAGAGGGGGGACCGGACCGGATCCTACACCGGCCTGGGTTCGATCCCGTTACCCTAGTATCACAAGTACAGCGCTCTACCATTTGAACTACCCTGTCCCCCGACCGGCATCCATCGAACGTTTGAGCTATAAATAGCCGGCTCAGTGTTCAAGGCCGGCAGACAACTCTGCAGAGAAACTGCCGTGGAAGGGGGACAACTGCGTCATGGGACTACCACACCCTACCGCATAGATTGACATTTATACCAAATTTTAAATGAACAGACTCGCTGCTTCTTGTGTGGACCTTACATTTCTTCTGAATTAGTTCTCCAGATTGCCATAGATGGCCGTTAAGAAATCACTTCAGCACAAAATTCCCACACTGCTCTGCACAGAAAGCAGCCAGTCGGGTGACGTCGGTGTCTTTGTGGAAGGATTGCGGTTTTCTCTCTCGCCACCCTCTCTCTCTCTCTCTCTCTCTCTCTCTCTCTCTCTCTCTCTCTCTCTCTCTCTCTCTCAGACATTGACTTGTCTCTCTCTCTCTCTGTTTATCTCCCCTCTCTCTCCCTCTCTCTCCCCCTGTCAGTCTCCCCCCCCCTCCTCTTGCTCTCCCCCTTTCTCAGCCTCTCCCCCTTTCAGTCTCTCTCCCTCTCGGTCTCTCCCCCTCTCAGTCTCTCCCCTCCTCTCTCTCTCGCCCCCCTCTCAGTCACCCTACCCCCTCCCTCTCCCCCTCTCTCTCCTTGCACGCATACAAACTGGGAGACAGACATTGACTTGTCACACGCACCGCATAGACCCAGCACCCCCCCCCCCCCCCCTTTCAGCTTTAGTCTATTTGATAACATTCACTCCTGACTGAGGCTTGTTGATGAACTGAAAAAACTTCGCGCAAGCAGTATCAGTTCAGTCCTACTCAAAAACAGACCTATACTATGTATGCGTCCAAATATGGAGTAGGGCTAGGGGGAAAGGGGAAAGGTCAAACTTCTTAAGACGATATGAACAAGCCCCCCCCCCCCCCCCACCTCTTCTCCCTCACCCACCCCTAGCTATATAAAAGGAGAGATAACCGTTTTTTAGTCCGAAACATTCAGTTCTTAACTGAAAGAACACTTTCAAAAACAAAGCACGGTGTACCTTAGCTCAGTGACCGACGAGCAAATTAAATCCTACTGCTGAACGAGCGTTGTTTTCGCGCACAGTTCGACAACGTTATCGTTCATTTCAAGATCGACAATCGCAGTGTTAGTAAGGTAGGCGTTTTTTGTGTGTGACGTTTTCTTGTAAAGTATGTATTATGATCGTGTGCGGGGTTTTTTAAACAATTTTTGTGTGAATCTGCTGTAGGTTTGAAAGGAACATTGTTTAACAATCAATGTTTCATTGAAGGGTGAATTATTCTATAAACGACTTTATTTTTCAGTGTTTTTACACCCCCGGTATAGGGGTGTGTATAGGATTCGGTCGATGTGTTTGTTTGTTTGTTTGTGTGTTTGTGTTCGCATATAGATCTCAAGAATGAACGGACCGATCGTCACCAAACTTGGTGAACAGGTTCTATACATTCCTGGGACGGTCCTTACAAAAATTGGGACCAGTCAAACACACGGTTAGGGGGTTATTGGTGGATTAAGATTCTACAAGGACTTATAGAGGGACATATTAATGATCAAAGGGAAATAACCTTCTCAGTTGGTGGCAGTGAGAATGGTAAGGACGGGGGTGTTTTTCCTACCTCGGAGGAATTTCTTGGTTTTTTTGTCTTTTCATTGTTTCATTCAAACCATTTTCTTTAATCTCCGGTTGAGCGGAATAACGAAGCATGATGCAGGGTTATTTTTGTACCTTTGCCGCATGTAATTCTTCTTCTTCTTCTGCGTTCGTGGGCTGAAACTCCCACGTACACTCGTGTTTTTGCACGAGTGGATGTTTACGTGTATGACCGTTTTTACCCCGCCATTTAGGCAGCCATACGCCGCTTTCGGAGGAAGCATGCTGGGTCTTTTTGTGTTTCTATAACCCACCGAACTCTGACATGGCCATGGATTACAGGATCTTTTCCGTGCGCACTTGGTCTTGTGCTTGTGTGTACACACGAAGGGGGATAAGGCACTAACAGGACTGCACATAAGTTGACCTGGGAGGTCGGAAAAATCTCCACCTAACCCACCAGGCGCGGCCGGGATTCGAACCCGGGCCACGACCTTCCGCTTTGGAGGCCGGCGTCTTACCACCAAGCCATTGCGCCCGTCAGCGTGTATTTCGGTTGTCACTCATAATCTCTTTCCCCCTCAGAAAACAGCGACAAGAACAAATGAACATGAACTAGTTTCGACTTTCTTCTTCATCGGTAAAAGAACAACAAGAAACTAAAAAGAAGAGTTGACAGAGAAAGAACATGAAGAGAATCAGCACAGAAGCATACAGACAGAGTCTAACGTATTAGTTCTTGTTGCTGTTTTCTGGTGAGTACATATTTTTTATATTGTTATTTTGTCCTAGTTCCTCTCCCCTGTAGTCCCTTGTTCTATTTCCTCAATGTTGAGTTTAGTTGTCCGAATGGCATTTCGCATATCAAACCGAGCGTTAACTGGGCGAAAAACGTCCGTCTAATAAAACACAATCTGACACACGACTGGCCGGGTTTTTAGGTAAAGTTAGACATTTGGGGCAGTTATTTTTATGCTGATATTTTATTTATTTATTGATTGATTGATTTTCTTCTGATTTGTTGTTTTCCCAAAAAATCCCTTCTGCGTCCACATGGAAACTGTAGTTGTTTGTGTGCATAACCCAATTCAGTTCTGTTTTCTTACGTCTTCAATGTTTTGTTATGCCAGTATTGTTTAAAATCTCCATAATATCTCTTTTTCCCTTATCTCAAAACATCCACAATCTCTGGACATATTTTTTTCTGAATCCATACCGTTTTGTTGTCCGTGAATGTTATCCATATTCGTAATTATTTGCTTTATTCTTTGTTCAATGTCGCTTTCTCAACTTGTTTTACTCTGGGTATTTCCTTTCTTCCTATGTCGAGTTCAACAACAGATCGGATTATCAAAAATAACTCCGTCGGGTTTATAACGGTTGTGAAAGGATAAATACCCTTGCTTTTCCTCTGACAAAAAACGTCACATGTACGTGCTCCTGTCCCCGTGTTTCCGACACACGCCTCGCTAGTGATTGGCCGCCCCCATGTTTGTACGAGTAAAAAGGACGAGTATGGACTGGGTGGCCGAGTGGTAACGCACTTGCGCTTGGAAGCGAGAGGTTGCGAGTTCGACCCTGGGTCAGGGCGTTAGCAATTTTCTCCCCCCTTTCCTAACCTTGGTGGTGGGTTCAAGTGCTAGTCTTTCGGATGAGACGAAAAATCGAGGTCCCTTCGTGTACACTACATTGGGGTGTGCACGTTAAAGATCCCACGATTGACAAAAGGGTCTTTCCTGGCAAAATTGTATAGGCATAGATAAAAATGTCCACCAAAATACCCGTGTGACTTGGAATAATAGGCCGTGAAAAGTAGGATATGCGCCGAAATGGCTGCGATCTGCTGGCCGATGTGAATGCGTGATGTATTGTGTAAAAAAAAATTCCATCTCACACGGCATAAATAAATCCCTGCGCGATATAAATTGCATACACAAAAATAAATTAAAAAAAAATCCCTGCGCCCACGGAATACTGTACCCACGGAATACGCGCGATATAAGCCTCATATTGATTGATTGATTGATTGATTGAAAAGGAAGGGCATTCACTCTTCAGTCACAAAGCCATACAAACCCGACAGAGTTATTTTCGGAATTCGTTTAATGCATCCTTTCATACCGTTTTCCTTTAAACATTTTTTTTTAAATGCAACCGGCATATCAGCAGCGAAATGTAGGCTATTCCGTTGCGACCTGAACTGACTTGTTTATGATTTTGTTCCAAGCGGCGTGACAATGAAAATCGGTCATTTCAGAGACAATCCTTGTGCCCTGGAAAGTTGTTTTCACCTTCTTTCTGAGCAGTGGCCTGTTGGTACAGTGGAACGCCCCCTCCTATGTATTTTCATCTTTTATTTTATTTTTTTTAGTCAAGTTCAACTCTCTCTCTCTCTCTCTCTCTCTCTCTCTCTCTCTCTCTCTCTCTCTCTCTCTCTCTCTCTCTCTTTCTCAGTCTCTCTCGTCTCTCGCGGCTCTCGCTCTCTCTGCTCTCTCTCTCTCTCTCTCTCTCTCCGTCTCTCTCCCTCTCTCTCCCTCTCCCTCTCCCTCTCTCTCTCTCTCAGTCTCTCTCTCAGTCTCTCTCTCTCTCTCTCTCGGCGCACTCAGTCTCTCTCTCTTCTCTCTCTCTCTCTCTCTCTCTCTCTCTCTCTCTCTCTCTCTCTCTCTCTCTCTCTCTCTCTCTCTCTCGACGGCCTCTCTCAGTCTCTCTCTCGACGGCCTCTCTCTGAAATGTCAGTTGCATATGTTGCGCGCGCGCTCTCTCTCTCTCTCTCTCTCTCTCTCTCTCTCTCTCTCTCTCTCTCTCTCTCTCTCTCTCTCTCCGGCTTTCTCTCTCTCTCTCTCGATCGAGTCTTTTTCAGTCCGTCTCAGTCTCCGCCGCCTCTGTCAGTCTCTCCGCATCTCTCTGTCTCTGTCTCTCTGTCTCTCTCTCTAACTCCCTCTCTGTCTCTCGTCTCTATCAATCCGATGTGAACAATACTTCATCTGTACAGTTACCCGATGATTAAAAACGAAGTTGTTGTTCTCATATTTGTTTTCTCCACTGTTTTCTTTGACCCCAGTTTTCGGCCGCTTGATATAAAACTGAAAACAAAAACAAGATGCACACGGCATTATCAGTACTTGCTTATCTTTTACCTTCGGCGGCTTTGCTACGAGTATGCCATAGTCTTGGTTGGCCGAGACCTTGCACCGTTCTATGAGCCGAACCGCAGTTCTATCCCACCGCGAATTCCGCCCGCCGTTAAGAGTCGTTTTTGTGTTTTTTGGGGCATTTAGGTCCCAGGTAACATCAAGTTATGAAGTTTTAATACGATCAATCGGACCTATTATCAAGTTAGTGTATTAACCTTTGAACGAACTGCGCCCAGTAGTTTCCCAGCAATAAGCTGTTAAGTCGAGACACACAGACAGATGTTGTCTAGTCTTGCCTTCTATCCCCCTCTCTCTCTCTCTTACAAACACACACACACAGGCACACGGCTGACACAAACACACGTGACACACACGTCACACCGTGGACACACCGTCACACACACACACCGGCACTGATCGACACACAAATATATACAAACACACACACACACCCGTCACTCACACACACACACACACTGACACTGACACCTGTGACACACACACACACACACACACACACACACACACACACACACACACACACACACACACACACACACACACACAAATCGACAGCGAGAACCTTTGAGACTACGTCATATGCCTGTGGTTCATTACCACAGTTGCAGTAAGGAAAATAGAACAAGAAATTCCTCCGAGGTAGGAAAAACACCCCCGTTGGTCAAAGGGAAATAACCATTCTCACTGCCACCAACTGAGAAGGTTATTTCCCTTTCACCATTAATATCTCCCTCTATAAGTCCTTGTAGAATCTTAATCCACCAATAACTCCCTAACCGTGTGTTTGACTGGTCCCAATTTTTGTAAGGACCGTCGCAGTCTCAGGAATGTATAGCCTAGAACCGGCACCAAGTTTGGTGATGATCGGTCCGTTCATTCTTGAGATCTATATGCGCACACAAACACACAAACACATCGACCGAAACCTATACACACCCCTATACCGGTGTAGGATCCGGTCCGGTCCCCCCTCTGAAGTAGTCCCCCGGGGGACCAATTCGTGGCAAAAACTGCTCTATAATGGTCCCCCCTTAGACATCCAGCCTCGTTTTTCTTAGGCATTCAAGCCATTTTCAATCTATATCTTCGTCCGGTATTATGTAGTGCACAGACAGCAATCTCTTTGTTTGACTATATTTTGCAGAAAATAAAATAGATCTGATTTATAATGCCGTTCAACAGAAAAATCACATGAAATAAAATGAATAATAAATAAATACTGATAAGAAGAAATGAAAGCAGTCTCTGATTCTTTCCTTTCTTTTCTCTGAAATTGCTGGTAACATTACTAACATTGTAACAAGAAAAACGAGGCTGGATGTCTAAGGGGGGACCATTATAGAGCAGTTTTTGCCACGAATTGGTCCCCCGGGGGACTACTTCAGAGGGGGGACCGGACCGGATCCTACACCGGGGGTGTAATAAGGGGCGACCTTAATAACGGGGAACTCATTTACTGTGTTTCTCGTCTTCAGTGGTTGCGCTTTGTTCCTCACTATGAATACACACCAGGGGCGGATCAGTTCATTTAATGGGGGGGGGGGGGGGGGGGGGGGTTCCAAAAGTATATTGTGAAGATATGGGTGTGAAAGCGCGAAGCGCCTAGCTTGCTAGGGGGGTCCGGGGGCATGCCCCCCCAGAAGATTTTGAAAAAAAGGATGCAAAATGGTGCAATCTGGTGCATTCTGAGGATGATCATTACCCCCCCTCGTCCGCCCCTGCACACAGAGAAGAGTTACACACATGTATATATATATGTTACAGTCAAATCGGGAAATCAGGTATTTCACGAGAATGCCTGAAAGTTTAGGCATTCACGGTAAATACCTGGTTTGATCAGGCAAATCCGGAAATGACTGAAATTGTTTAGGCACTATCGGTGATTGACTGAAATAGGCTGCCAGGCATTATCGGAGAATGCCTACCGCTCACAATCTGTGTTTCTGGTGAGAGTCAGAAAGCATTTCAGCACAGAAGCCTACTATAAAACTTTGAATGGCTGGGGTCGTAAAAGGGGAAAAAAACAAGTCGCGTAAGGCGAAAATACAACATTTAGTCAAGTAGCTGTCGAACTCACAGAATGAAACTGAACGCAATGCCATTTTTCAGCAAGACCGTATACTCGTAGCATCGTCAGTCCACCGCTCATGGCAAAGGCAGTGAAATTGACAAGAAGAGCGGGGTAGTAGTTGCGCTACGAAAGGATAGCACGCTTTTCTGTACCTCTCTTTGTTTTAACTTTCTGAGCGTGTTTTTAATCCAAACATATCATATCGACATATGTTTTTGGAATCCGGAACCAACAAGGAATAAGATGAAAGTGTTTTTAAATTGATTTCGACAATTTAATTTTGATAATAATTTTTATATACTTAATTTTCAGAGCTTGTTTTTAATCCAAACATAACCTATTTATATGTTTTTGGAATCAGAAAATGATGGAGAATAAGATGAACGTAAATTTGGATCGTTTTATAAAAAAATTTTTTTTTTTTTACAATTTTCAGATTTTTAATGACCAAAGTCATTAATTAATTTTTAAGCCACCAAGCTGAAATGCAATACCGAAGTCCGAGCTTCGTCGAAGATTACTTGACCAAAATTTCAACCAATTTGGTTGAAAAATGAGGGCGTGACAGTGCCGCCTCAACTTGCACGAAAAGCCGGATATGACGTCATCAAAGACATTTATCAAAAAAATGAAAAAAACGTTCGGGGATTTCATACCCAGGAACTCTCATGTCAAATTTCATAAAGATCGGTCCTGTAGTTTAGTCTGAATCGCTCTACACACACACACACACACACAGACAGACAGACACACACACACACACACACACACACGCACATACACCACGACCCTCGTCTCGATTCCCCCCTAGCCCTCTACGTTAAAACATTTAGTCAAAACTTGACTAAATGTAAAAAGACAATGTGCTATACGAGAAACTCACAATAAATTCGTTCTCAAGGCCGGCTATGTAAAAACAAACTCCAATCACTCCGAACTTTACGAGAAAATCACAATAAATTCGTACCCCCCGCGGGTTAGAGGGAGTCCCATAGAGGCGACTAACGGTTCTGTTTCTTCTCTTCTTTTGTCTTATTTCTGCCTTTCCAGTCCTTTCACCTATATTTCCTTCCAAGAAAACTCTCCCTACTATTCCCTGCAGTTTTCCAATTCTTTTCTTGTTGTCTTATTTCTACCTGACTGGATCCATCACCTTTATTTCACTTACCAAAAGTCTTCTTTTCCACATCCTTATTTCTCTGCACCCCGCATGTCGTATGAGGCGACTAACGGATTCTGTTTCTCCTTTTACCCTTGTTAAGTGGTTCTTGTATAGAATATAGTCAATGTTTGTAAGGTCATATATTGTACTACGTTGCAAGCCCCTGGAGCAATTTTTTGATTAGTGCTTTTGTGAACAAGAAACACTTAACAAGTGGCTCTATCCCATCTCCCCCCCCCTTTCCCCTATCCCATCTCCCCGCTTTCCCTCGTCGCGATATAACCTTCGTGGTTGAAAACGACGTTAAACACCAAATAAAGAAAGACAATAAATTCGTGCTCGTAGTCTTACACACGCGATATTGTTACACTCGCGGTAGTGACCTGCACCCGTAAAAAAACAAACTGCAATCACTCCGAACTCAGTGAAATGGGGAAAACGATGAATAGACAATGTGCTAGAAGAGAAATTCATGCTCAAGGCAGGCGAGGTAAAAACAGACAAGGTCTCAGAACAACCCGTTTTGCCTAACAGTCAGGCAAAACGGGAAATTTGCACAAGTAGTTTTTAGTCATTTCCTGATAGTGCCTAAAAAAATTCAGTCATTTCCGGAATTGCCTGATCAAACCAGGTATTTACCATGAATGCCTAAACTTTCAGACATTCTCGTGAAATACCTGATTTCCCGATTTGACTGTAACATATACACACACACACATGGTATCACATCTCTGGCCAATCAAAAACGGGGTGAGAGGTTGGCAAGCGCGCGTGCGGTTATTTCGCCTGTGCTACACTGAAGTTTAGGCTCCTCGTGAAATTATAGCCCCCGACTTGGGGTGATAAGATGTGTGTCACCTACAATGATTTGATTTGATTTGATAGTTGTTGCTTTTTGGGTCCAGCGGACCATATAGGCCAAATCAGGACAATGGAACATACAACTCATACGTACAGTGGAAAGAATATTAAAAGGAAGGTAAATATACATAGTTTTGCAAATAATTAAACTGTAAACTAGTCGCGTAAGGCGAAATTACTACATTTAGTCAAGCTGTGGAATTCACAGAATGAAACTGAACGCGCTGCATTTGTTCACAATGACCGTAGTCCGCCGCTCGTGCAAAACGCAGTAAACCTGACGAGCCTGTTCAGCGCGGTAGTCAGGGGATCGCTGTGCTGCATAGCATGCTTTTCTGTACCTCTCTTCGTTTTACTTTCTGAGCGTGTTTTTAATCCAAACATATCATATCTATATGTTTTTGGAATCAGGAACCGACAAGGAATAAGATGAAATTGTTTTTAAATCGATTTCGTAAATTTTGTTTTGATCATAATTTTTATATTTTTAATTTTCAGAGCTTGTTTTTAATCCGAATATAACATATTTATATGTTTTTGGAATCAGAAAATGATGAAGAATAAGATGAACGTAAATTTGGATCGTTTTATAAAAAAATAATTTTAATTACAATTCTCAGATGTTTAATGACCAAAGTCATTCATCAATTTTTAAGCCACCAAGCTGAAATGCAATACCGAAGTCCGGCCTTCGTCGAAGATTGCTTTACAAAAGTGTCAATCAATTTGATTGAAAATTGAGGGTGTGACAGTGCCGCCTCAACTTTTACAAAAAACCGGATATGACGTCGCGTCATCAAAGACATTTATCGAAAAAACGGAAAAAATATCTGGGGATATCATACCCAGGAACTCTCATGTAACATTTCATAAAGATCGGCCGTTAGTTTACTCTGAATCGCTCTGCACACACACACACATGGACACACACACACACATACACCACGAGCCTCGTCTCGATTCCCCCTCTATGTTAAAACATTTAGTCAAAACTTGACTAAATGTAGCCTAAAACAAGTCGCGTAAGGCGAAATTATTACATTTAGTCAAGCTGTGGAACTCACAGAATGAAACTGAACGCACTGCACTGACGAGCCTGTTCAGCGCGGTAGTGGTTTCGCTGTACTGCAATAGCACGCTTTTCTGTACCTCTCTTCGTTTTAACTTTCTGAGCGTGTTTTTAATCCAAACATATCATATCTATATGTTTTTGGAATCAGGAACCGACAAGGAATACGATGAAATTGTTTTTAAATCGATTTTGGAATTTTAATTGTGATCATAATTTTTATATTTTTAATTTTCAGAGCTTGTCTTTAATCCAAATATAACATATTTATATGTTTTTGGAATCAGAAAATGATGAAAAATAAGATGAACGTAAATTTGGATTGTTTTATATAAACAAAAAAATTATTACAAATTTCAGATTTTTAATGACCAAAGTCATTAATTAATTTTTCAGCCACCAAGCTAAAATGCAATACCGAATTCCGGCCTTCGTCAAAGATTGCTTTACAAAAATTTCAATTAATTTGATTGAAAAATGAGGGTGTGACAGTGCCGCCTCAACTTTTACAAAAAGCCGGATATGACGTCATCAAAGGTATTTATCGAAAAAATGAAAAAATCTGGGGATATCATTCACAGGAACTCTCATGTAAAATTTCATAAAGATCGGTTCAGTAGTTTGGTCTGAATCGCTCCACACATACACACGCACAGACAGACACACACACATACACCACGCCCCTCGTCTCGATTCCCCCTCTATGTTAAAACATTTAGTCAAAACTTGACTAAATGTAAAAAGTGGGATCTTTTAAGAGTAAAATTAATGTCTTCAAAGAGTAGTTTTTTTTAAAGAGGGTTCCTCTGTAGTAGTACCGTAGTAGTAGTAGTAGTAGTAGTAGTAGTAGTAGTAGTAGTAGTAGTAGTAGTAGTAGTAGTAGTAGTGACCGGCACGGTTGGCCTAGTGGTAAGGCGTCCGCCCCGTGATCGGGAGGTCGTGGGTTCGAACCCCGGCCGGGTCATACCTAAGACTTTAAAATTGGCAATCTAGTGGCTGCTCCGCCTGGCGTCCGGCATTATGGGGTTAGTGCTAGGACTGGTTGGTCCGGTGTCAGAATAATGTGACTGGGTGAGACATGAAGCCTGTGCTGCGACTTCTGTCTTGTGTGTGGCGCACGTTAAATGTCAAAGCAGCACCGCCCTGATATGGTCCTTCGTGGTCGGCTGGGCGTTAAGCAAAACAAAAAAAAGAAAAAAAAGTAGTAGTAGTAGTAAAGAATTTTACCTGCGTCAACAGAAATACAGGGTGGCATTACTTCTCTCAGTTCAAGTGGCAGACTTTCTACCAATTTTCCCCTAACTTGGCACCAAGTCAAACCAGGAAGAGCAGTCATTTAGCGCTAAAAGGAAAGTCTGCGCATAATCTGGGCCAAATCATGGCCGAGTTGAGCAGCGCTCAACTGACTCTGAATTTTTGAGTCGCGGTTAAATGCATTGGGGCCGTTTCAGTACAAGGCAGACGCTTCGCCGATTTTTTTTTTCAAAATTTTAATCAATCAATAAACACGTGATAACAAACATGGTAACTGTATGTTTTCTGTTTGTACACATAATTTCTCATTTACATGCATGCTTTATTTTAAATCAGAGACAATCAACAATTTGTTTCTAATTAATAAAACGTCAGACTAACGAAATCTCAAAACAACATGATTTCCAAAAATAATGTCCAGTGTTGATCGTGAATCGGTTTTTTTAAAAATGCTTACGCACATCTTTGCGATTAAAATAATATGATTAATCTTCTTCATATTTTTGCTGTTACTTTTAATGCCAAAAAGCACATCTGTAACATTCAACCTAATTCTTTCGCGAATGTTTACTAATATGTACATTTCAATATATTTCCAAAACCTGAGCACGGTTGGGCATTCAAAGAAAAAATGCTCCAATACATCAAGTTTATCCTCACAATATGTACAGTTTTTTTTATCAGCCTTCACTTTCATTTTACACAATAAAATATTAGTTGGATGTTTAGCTCTGTTAAACAGATTGCTATTTAACCTGTGTTACAGCCACTTGAATGCAATGATTCATCCATACATAATCCCGTTTATTTAAGACGGAAGCATGTGACCATCCTGGCAATACTCTCTAGATAGATAAAAGAAAGTGTTAACAGATTATATTTCACAGTTTTGGTTTTAATCAATAAGTGCTTGAAGCGATTTTAAATTAGCATAATGATTGACCTTGCTAAAATGTGCAACTGAGATACTTTATCGAAGTTTTTAATACAACATTTCGATGCAGTCATGGCAACGCGTATGCTTCAAAATGTCGTCTGCAAAACCCCCACATACATAGCAAAAATGCTCTGGTCTTCTAGACTTCTCCAAGAGTTTTTACTGAGACTCGGTTCCGAGATTCTAAATTATAAACAGTGGCCACCAGAGATAAACAACGGCAACTCGCCTGCAGGCTAGCGGCGAAAGACAAACCGTTTAACGGTTGACGAGCCGGGGCTTGTTTTGTCAGCACACGCTAAACAAAACAAGGCAGCTCCAATACTGAATTCGCCTCCACTGTTTTGATATGCTTATTATGTCGAGCTCATTGCTCATGACACAATTAAAATCACCACACAACACTATATCACCATCTTCCTTTTTATATTTAGTCAAGTTTTGACTAAATATTTTAACATCGAGGGGGAATCGAAACGAGGGTCGTGGTGTATGTGCGTGCGTGTGTGTGTGTGTGTGTGTGTGTGCGTGCGTGTGTGTGTGTGTGTAGAGCGATTCAGACTAAACTACTGGACCGATCTTTATGAAATTTGACATGAGAGTTCCTGGGTATGAAATCCCCGAACGTTTTTTTCATTTTTTTGATAAATGTCTTTGATGACGTCATATCCGGTTTTTCGTGAAAGTTGAGGCGGCACTGTCACGCCCTCATTTTTCAACCAAATTGGTTGAAATTTTGGTCAAGTACTCTTCGACAAAGCCCGGGGTTCGGTATTGCATTTCAGCTTGGTGGCTTAAAAATTAATTAATGACTTTGGTCATTAAAAATCTGAAAATTGTAAAAAAAAATAAAAATTTATAAAACGATCCAAATTTACGTTTAGCTTATTCTCCATCATTTGCTGATTCCAAAAACATATAAATATGTTATATTCGGATTAAAAACAAGCTCTGAAAATTAAATATATAAAAATTATTATCAAAATTTTTTTTCGAAATCAATTTAAAAACACTTTCATCTTATTCCTTGTTGGTTCCTGATTCCAAAAATATATAGATATGATATGTTTGGATTAAAAACACGCTCAGAAAGTTAAAACGAAGAGAGGTACAGAAAAGCGTGCTATCCTTCTCATTATCAATAGCCCGCTCTTCTTGTCAATTCCACGTGCACTGCCTTTGCCACGGGCGGTGGAGTGACGATGCTACGAGTATACGGTCTTGCTGCGTTGCGTTGCGTTCAGTTTCATTCTGTGAGTTCGACAGCTACTTGACTAAATATTGTATTTTCGCCTTACGCGACTTGTTTAACATGTCTGATACATCTGTTCGCCGATTTAGTCTCAACAAGTTGGGAGCGATTTCAAACCAACAAAAGTTATAGGAAAAGTTGGTTGAAAATCTGCCATGTGAACAGAACTTAATTCCTGGAGGGGCTGGACCTTGTGTTTGAGAGGAAGGGGCTTTCAAATAATTTAATGAGGCAGGGGCTGGCCAGGGGGGGGGGGGGGGGGGGGGGGGGGGGGGGGGGGGGGGGGGGGGGGGGGGGCGGCAATGCATTTGAAAAGGGTATTCAGTATGAGTCTCTACTTGAGAAAAAGGTACATTTGATGGGTAAGTGTGGGGGGGGGGGGTGTGTGTGTGCGTGTTAGGAACTCCCCGGCTCCCCCTCCACACACACACACACACACCACACACACACACACACACACACACTGCACACACACACACACACACAGAAAGCATTGAGGCCTTAGATTGTTGGTATGTCCAATTTGTTGAAGAATAATGCTATTGATTGACATTTTTGGGGGGATGCACACGATTAATTACACGACTGAGAAGAAATTCAAGTTTTACGCCCTCACGGCAAAGCCATTAGGGGCATGTTCCCGGGTTTAAAGTCCGACTTTGGATGAGATACACAAGTGTATGCGTGTTTAGGTGGTATCAGCCATCTGCACTTATGGCAGAATGACCGAGGTCTTTTACGTGCCACTAGTGTGGTGACACGGGGGTGGGACATGGATACCGTCTCTGAGTCTGCACATAAAGTTGACCCGTTTTCGTCCCGGCCCGGATTCGAACCAGCGACCTTTTGATCATACGTCCAGTAATTACACGACTGAGAAGGAGTGTGAATTTAACAGTTTTCTCCAAACATGTATTCATTAGAACGTTCCATTAGATATGCACAAGCTCATTTTTTCACGGGGAACAGTGTTTTAGCCAGCACCGCGTGCGAAGCACATGCGCGTATGCGGCAAGAACATTGGTAAACAGGTTTGAGGCGGTACGTATTCTGACTTTTTCTGATCAATAGAACTCTCGTGTTGGGGTTTTCCCATTAACACGTTTAACTAAATCCTAGCGCTGTAATATTAGATTATTTTGACAAACAATAGGTCTCTTTGTTGGTAGGGCCTTGTTAGTATTCATTCATGAATTATACACAGCGCTTTGAGCTCGCGCCAAAAGAAAGGTCGTCCGACATGAGTGAAGCACGCGAGCACGTGTGCGTACTTGCAGACGAGAGAAGTCACCTAGGTCTTTCTGCTTTCTTCGGCGAAACAGGTATGACACTAAAATAACGATGACACCTTTCGGTTATCGCCAGATCAGTCTGACGATGGCCCCAGAATAGATCTGTCTATCATGTCAAGGAGCAGATTTGACTCGGAGAATCTATTTTTAGATCATCATGCGGTTTCGCCGAAAATCATATCGCACCTTCTACTCTAGGTCATTGGGTTATTTACTGATCGCTTATCTGTATGCGGAATGTGTTAATAACCAAGTATCGGTGTTAACACTTGCTGATGATGTAAGTCTGGGGGTGGTGGTGAGGAAGAATGACAAATGGTACCTGTTTCTTTGCGTGTCGATGTTGTGTTGACCTTTTGCACTTGTTTTTTATTAGAAAAACGAGCCTGCAGTGTTTATTATCAGTTGTGTGCACATTTACAGCAAAATACTAATGAATGCAATTAATTTGTAACCCACGGTAATAATGTTGGACTGTACTTTAACTATATCATAGAATTTTGTTATATTTTTTTTTATAAACCCTTAAATTGTATTTCTATTTAGTGAGCACTCACTATATTTGCACCAAAACATAAAATGTCTCTAGTCTATGTCTCAGATTTGCATGAATGTTTGTAAACAAAATTGGCAACCTGCTTCTGTAGTCAGCCAGCAAAAGGTTTTTCATGTCAGTGTTATTATTCATGTCTTGAAGATTCATTTTTCAGTATGTTGAAAAACAATGCTCAGTCATATAAAAGTTCTGTAACTATGACAGATTTAAACATCCCAGGTGGCAGACAGCACACGCACTGTAGCATGAGTGAATTTCTTTGAGATAGCCAATGAAAACATAAGCTTTGTGACACACCTCCTGCTGTGACCAATCCTTGAACAGCACTCAAGGGGTCAATATCTATCTATCTAAGTGAGTTGTTCTTCAGTACTGGTGACAGAAAGGGGGAAAAGTGGTCAAAATTCAAATCTCTAGTTTTGTTTTTGAAATATTGCTTTTCATAAAGCAGAAATACTGTAGTATCTGTTGTACATAAGAAAAAATCACTGGTTCACATGGTTCCTACATAATCTAACTTTTAAAGCTGGTTCTTGTGTGTCTGTGTGTATGTTTGTATGATGACGATAGGACCCGAAACGGCTGCACGGACTGAGACAGGAATTGCAGAGAATGTTCTTTGCCACTCGAGTCGTGTCATAAGGTACTTTTGGAATAGCAAATTTGAAAGGATTCTTCAAAAAATGGCGGAAAACATTATATACCCTGTGAGCTATCGAGGATCCTCCCCGTCTGGGCTGTCGAAACATGGTCTTGTATATATACGACTTGTGTCTGTCTGTGTGTGTGTTCGCGATGCGCGGCCAAAGCTCTTGATGGATCTGCTTAAAATTTGGTGGGCATCTGCAGGTACACCCCGGACACATTGGGTTTATGGGTTGTGAAAGAGTGAATGCTCTTGCTTTTTCCCCAAACATTGGAGGGGCCAATCACTAGCGAGGGATGTGTCGGAAACATGTGGACAGGAGTACGTGTGAAGTTATTTATCAAAGGGAAAGCAAGGGTATATCAGTGTATCACTCTTTCACAACCAAACAAACCTGATGGATTTATTTCAGAAAGTCGTCTATTGGACTTAGACAGAAGGGGATTAAACTAGAAGAGGAATGCATTCCTCTCTCTCTGCACATAATAATAACATACCATTACCATTGTTAGTTTAATTGATGTCGGACCTTGTTTGTTATAGGTTGAGGTCCAAAGGGGCGCAGTGGTTCAACTGCTCAGCCGTTTTCCCGTTGGTTTCTTGACGACTGGTTCCCACTCCCAGTCTACGACCTCTACGTCAGCCACCACCACCACCACCATACAACAGCAACAACATGGAGATTCCTTCTGAGTGGTTGTGGATTGTCATCGTCTCATTTATCGTTTCCTTCGTGTTAGCCTTTGGAATTGGCGCTAACGATGTTGCAAATTCGTTCGGAACGTCGGTTGGGGCAAAGGTTCTCACGCTTGTCCAGGCGTGCATCCTGGGAACCATTTTTGAAATCGCTGGCGCTGTTTTGATAGGTTTGTAGACTTTTGCTTCTTTTGTTTATTTTTGCAAGGGTCTGATTTATTCACTTAGTGTTTTAAGACTGTCAATGTCCGTGATACAGTGTGTCATCTTTCCTCGTCCTTGTCTACATGTACATGTACGTGTAAGTGGCAATTTCTGTTTTTTTTTATTTATTTATTTTTTTTAAATTGAACTAAAATCATCAACCAGTCAGTGACTCCTAAGGTATTGATTACAGTTGAATGTTTTGTATCATTGCTACATTACTACAATATGGTTTGACTGACTGAATGACCCATTTCTTGGATGCATTTTCCTTATCATGGAGGTAATACTGGGACAATACCCCTAGCCCAAACACACACCCCTCCTCACCACTGCAGGGTTCGACACTAGCGGGGGCGGGGGGCGGAACGCCCCAGAGTTTTGTGTTCCGCCCCAAACATTGCCGAAGCTTGGGGCCCACTCCGCCCCAGGATAAATTCCAACAATGACAAACCGAAAATTCTAATGCTAGAGCCAATCACTAAAAATCGCCAGTCAAAGTCGTCACTGAAATTTGCGTTACGATCAATGCCGCAGTCAAGGAAAAAAAACATTAAAATCGTCAAAGGACAATGCGGCTGCCGCAAGGGAAATAACTCCCACTCTTTAGCGTGAGAGATAAGTATCGCCTTCGAATGCCAAACGCAAAATGTGGCGACACATCCCTGGTGTAAAAAGACATGGAAATGAAGATGAAGAACAGGGTGGAGAGAAACGAAAAAAGGAGACCGATGCAGCCAAAAGCGCAAAGCGCTGGCGTAATTTCAATGTCAAATGGTTGAAAGAATTTCCCTGGCTTCAGTACGATGAAGAAAAACAGACAATGCATTGCCGCACGTGAATACTGAGAGTGGTCCCCAGATTGTTGTTTTCCGCCCCAGCAATTTCCATCTCTGGGGCCAGTGTGGCCCCAGGCCAAATAAGTTAGTGTCGACCCCTGCACTGCCACCTTTTGAGGTTGGTCCTCTTCTGAGGGCCCAATGTCATTTATCACTGCAAATTTGTTTGGCTATCGTGAATGTGTGTGTCACTGTGTGTGTGGCTCAGATGCTACTTTTCGTTTGACAGCAGAAAGCCCTCCTCTGGCATGAAAGCCATGAGAATGCTAGGTTTCTAATCAATTGACATTTACTTGGTTTCAGGGTACAAAGTGTCAGATACCATACGGAAAGGAATTATTGACGTCAGACCTTACAATGGAACGGAAGACCTGCTGTTGCTGGGCAACTTGTCAGCGCTTTCAGGTAAGGCACAAAAACAAAGGATTCAGGCTTTCGAGTTCCCCACCGATCTTTTATACTCCCAACCTTAAAGAATTTTTTTCTCAACAAAAACATGAATAAGAAAAATGTCCGCTTATCTTCATGTTTGCATAGTTAATCCTCATAAAATAATTGTCATACTCAATGTTGGTGATATTTGTCTGTGAGTGAGGTACCTAGTTAATATTTCTACCGGAGTCGGGCCATTCAGTACGAGGAAGACAGGACCTTTTAAAGTTCCGTCAAACCTGAGTATAAGTAACCAATCAAAAATGGCCATTACAGACAGGTGGTCGCAGCGGAAAGGAGAATAATATAGAAGACAAGTTGTTATGGGAGTGGTTGTTGTGGGCAGGGAGTCGCTTTGGAGAGGTGGTCGCAAAGGCAGGTTAGACTGTACCATGAAATCAGCTGAACTTTGTCTAACATGCTACAGCCGATTCACTGAAAACACAAGTGGGATGTAGCACTTTGGGCCAGTTTGGGTCCCCCCAAACCCCTCCTCCCCTGCCTTTTGGGTTGTCTCTAAGTTCCATCCATTCCCCCCCCCCCCCCCCCTCCCACTTACATTCCCCTGCATACTTCCCAAGCTGTCGCCAGCTAGTGTTGGTCATCCTACAGTGACAGCTGTTTCTGGCTGAATTGATATTCTATAGCTCCATTTACTGATGGTTAGGGTACAGACAGACTGTGCAATGTGTTACAAACAGATAGACAGCTTGTATTGCAAACAGATAGACAGCTTGTCAATCAATCAATCAATATGAGGGTACAGTTCTAAGCGCAGGGAAATTTTTTTTTTTAAATAATTTTTTTTTAATGCAATTTATATCGCGCACATATTCAAGGCGCAGGGATTTATTTATGCCGTGTGAGATGGAATTTGTTTACACAATACATCACGTATTCACATCGGCCAGCAGATCGCAGCCATTTCGGCACATATCCTACTTTTCACGGCCTATTATTCCAAGTCACGCGGGTATTTTGGTGGACATTTTTATCTATGCCTATACAATTTTGCCAGGAAAGACCCTTTTGTCAATCGTGGGATCTTTAACGTGCACACCCCAATGTAGTGTACACGAAGGGACCTCGGTTGTGTTACAAACAGATAGACAGCTTGTGTTACAAACAGATATCTTGTATTACAAACAGATAGACAGCTTGTGTTACAAACAGATAGACAGCTTGTATTACAAACAGATAGACAGCTTGTGTTACAAACAGATAGACAGCTTGTATTACATACAGATAGACAGCTTGTGTTACAAACAGATATCTTGTATTACAAACAGATAGACAGCTTGTGTTACAAACAGATAGACAGCTTGTATTACAAACAGATAGACAGCTTGTGTTACAAACAGATAGACAGCTTGTGTTACAAACAGATAGACAGCTTGTGTTACAAACAGATATCTTGTATTACAAACAGATAGACAGCTTGTGTTACAAACAGATAGACAGCTTGTGTTACAAACAGATAGACAGCTTGTGTTACAAACAGATAGACAGCTTGTGTTACAAACAGATAGACAGCTTGTGTTACAAACAGATAGACAGCTTGTGTTACAAACAGATAGAGAGCTTGTGTTACAAACAGATAGAGAGCTTGTGTTACAAACAGATATCTTGTATTACAAACAGATAGACAGCTTGTGTTACAAACAGATAGACAGCTTGTGTTACAAACAGATAGACAGCTTGTGTTACAAACAGATAGACAGCTTGTGTTACAAACAGATATCTTGTATTACAAACAGATAGACAGCTTGTGTTACAAACAGATAGACAGCTTGTGTTACAAACAGATAGACAGCTTGTGTTACAAACAGATAGACAGCTTGTGTTACAAACAGATAGACAGCTTGTGTTACAAACAGATAGACAGCTTGTGTGACAAACAGATAGACAGCTTGTGTTACAAACAGATAGACAGCTTGTGTTACAAACAGATAGACAGCTTGTGTTACAAACAGATAGACAGCTTGTGTTACAAACAGATATCTTGTATTACAAAAAGATAGACAGCTTGATTTACAAACAGATAGACAGCTTGTGTTACAAACAGATAGACAGCTTGTGTTACAAACAGATAGACAGCTTGTGTTACAAACAGATATCTTGTATTACAAACAGATAGACAGCTTGTGTTACAAACAGATAGACAGCTTGTGTTACAAACAGGTAGACAGCTTGTGTTACAAACAGATAGACAGCTTGTGTTACAAACAGATAGACAGCTTGTGTTACAAACAGATAGACAGCTTGTGTTACAAACAGATAGACAGCTTGTGTGACAAACAGATAGACAGCTTGTGTTACAAACAGATAGACAGCTTGTGTTACAGATAGACAGCTTGTGGTACAAACAGATAGACAGCTTGTGTTACAAACAGATAGACAGCTTGTGTTACAAACAGATATCGAAGTGAAATATTTGACGTCAAAGGTCAAACAAGTTCGAAAAATTTTCAGACCGTGAATATAACATTTGGTGTCACATACAAAATTCTGTCACTTCTTCTGCATGTCTTCCGAGGAAGTGACAAAGAATATGTAGAGGTTACACGCCGAGTCTCAGTGATTATTAAAAAATAATGGTCGAAGTTGGCGGATCATGAAAAATGCGAGCTTTAGCGAGCTTTTTCATGACCGCGAACTGAGACCATTATTTTTTATAATCACTTAGACGAGGTGTGTAACCTCTTTATTCCTCGTTTCTTCAGTTATTCAAAGAAAAGAGGAGTTTTTTTGCGAAAGTTTGATCGAATCCTATTCACTCAACCAGTCAACCTGCGCAGGCGATCGATTAATGTGCGGTTGTATAGTTTTGTGCAAATCATTCCATTCTGTTAACACTTCTTGTCAGTTTTCCTATTTTGGACTAAAAATAAAATCAAGTACACAGATAATGAGATATGCTGTTATTCTGCTGTGGCGGCAAAGGCAGATATTGTGTGTTCTGTATATGTTTTGGTATCGCTTAGGACAATGTTCTTTTGTCAAATGGGACTAGCAGACGAACTTTTGCACCCATGTTCCAACGTTAAAAACTGTATGAAGTTCAGTTTTCTGGGGAAAATAGTGTATGAAACCGCTTTATGTTGTTTAAATTGATGAGATGTGTGCATTTGGTTGCGTGTGATCTGTTTATTAAATGAAATATTGTTGAAAACTGACCATCGAATTGCAGTCTGTTGTCGAAGAAACTGAGTGAAAAGAAATTTGAAAGGGGAACTACTCTTGTCGCTAGACAAAGTATGAGAGTTACTTGCCTTGGGAATTTGCTTGTGATGAACGGTTGTGCACAGCAGATCTAGATTCAGAAAACAACCAAACTCATGGATTTTATATGGAGATTCATGTGTTCAAAGCCTGTAGTTGTTAATTTAAATGCGGTATGTTTGTATTGTTTGCTCCAGAGATGTATACTTCGTACATTAGAGCGTTCGGAACTTTTCAGTCGCAAAAGTAGTACCGACGCAGAACAGCTTCTCAACCCATTGCGCTATCGAGGATTCAGGCTGTTGCTGGGTCGTTATTTGTTTGGTTGCTGGGTGTTTATCGAAAAATAACTAGCTCTACAAGTTTACAGCTCTAGGTAAAGAAGCAGAGGGGGAATAAGTTGAGAACAAAGTTCGTCACGGTGACTTCAACATATATCTGCACAAGAAAATTAATCGTAAACAGCCAGGCTGTGCATGTATCGGTATTGTATCTAAGTTAATTTATTTTTAATGTTCATTATAATTTCATAAGCAGCATTTGACTCTGAATGGATTGATTTATGTGTTTTCACACTCATCAATTTCCCCTTGAGTTCATTATACTATATATAGACATCACTTGATTTCTTTGTTTTGACAGGTTCCTGTCTATGGTTGATGATTGCAACCTTTCTTCGTCTGCCGGTGTCGGCAACGCACAGCATTGTGGGAGCTACTGTGGGCTTCAGTCTGGTTGCCAAGGGCGCTGATGGGGTCGGCTGGGTCAAGCTGGGAATGATTGGTGAGTGAGAGAGAAAGAGGGAGAGAGAGAGCAAGAGTTTCTGTGGGTGTGTCAGTGTGTGTGTTTGTGTGTGAGTGTGCTTTTATGTTTGAGGTGGTTGGGAGCGAGGGGATTTGCGTGCGGAGGGGGGGGATGAAAAGTGGAGTAAGGGTCAGTGAGGGAGAGAGGGACAGAGGAAGAGACATAGAGAGAGACGAAGGGAGAGAGACAGTGTGTGTGTGTGAGTGTGTGTGATAGTCAGTGTGTGTGTGTGGATGCATATATGGTGGGTGTGTATGTGCATGCATGCTGGATATGTAGTGGAGGTGTGTGTGTGTGTGTGTGTGTGTGTGTGTGTGTGTGTGTGAATGCATGCATATGGTGTGTATGCATGAATCCGATACCTATGGTGTGTGTGTGTTCATATGGTGTGTACTGTTTGTGTTTTAAACTAATGCATGGATTTTTTTAAGTGTGTTTATGTAGTATGTTGTGTGTGAGAGTACGTTTCTGTGCTAAGGTGCATTTGTGTCTTTGTTTATTGTAATTGGCTAGTGATTTTGATCTTTTTGGTGATTTTCTTGTCTTTTTACTATGGTGTCTTTGTTTTTGTAATTAGCTAATGATTTTGATGTTTTTGGTGCCGATTTTCTTGTCATTTCAATGGCGTATTTGTAATTAGCTAATCAGTTTGGTGATCATTTTGTTGTCGTTTCAGTGGCCTCATGGTTTATTTCTCCCCTTGCGTCCGGCATCATCACCACACTGCTGTTTATGTTTGTACGCAAACTAATTTTGGATAAGGTAAGAAAAGTTAGGAAAGAATCGCATGCATGCATATCCATGTGCAATAACTCATACAGTTACACACACAGACGGACAGACACACAGACAGACGCTTACACACACGCATACACACACACACACATACACACACATACACACACACACACACACACACACACACACACACACACACACACACACACACACACACACACACATACACAGAGAAGTGTGTGCATTTTATTGTATTTGTACTGTTGTAACAAATGTGTATTGAGAAAGGAAATGCTGTCCACGTTCTGTTAACCTTCACCGTACTTCGTGGGTCGTGGACGACCCAGAGCCTCACAAAATTGATTTTATCTCTGAAACTTTTGGGAGTTGTTAATTGAGACTTCATGTAATCTCTAATCACCATACGACCTTTCCAACCCCAATTGTTTGAAAGATTATTTTTGTAAACAAACAAATAAATGATGACGTAATTTGAACTACACAGTCCGGATGATGTGGGTCGTGGACGACCCATATGGAATTACATAAGGAATGTGACGTTGTTTATTCTTATTCGGATGGCGTGGGTCATGTACGACCCATACTCTGCAAAGAGGCGGCAAAATGTTTATCCCTATTTGGATGGCGTGATCTGTGTTTTCAGGAGAATCAGCTGAAGAGAGGTCTCATTCTATTGCCCTTTTTCTACGGAATCACAATCTGCATCAACGCCTTCTCCATCTTCCATGATGGATCAACCCGTAAGTTAATTTGTGCCATTTTACTGAAATGTAAAAAAAAATTGAATCAATAGACAAAATTCGGGAAATAACTCTGTTGGGTTTGCTCGAGTTGTGAAAGAGTGAATACTCTTGCTTTTAGTGAGGTAAACTTTCTCACAAGACATTTTAGGCCAGTTACTAGAGTTATCACTCTGTCTCAACCTGACAGAGTGATTTTCTAAACATCTTGTATCGGGGGTTGAAGTGAGGGGCAAAGAGGGAGACAAGATGGAGGTGGCAGAGAAGTTATATGAGCATCACAGATTGTAAAAGTTAAGCTGATGGACGAACTGAATTAGACATTTTGTACTGATCCCAGTTGATAATAATTCATTTGCAATTTTACTTACTCAGAATCCCCAAAACAAAAAAGGTTCAAGTTATTCAATGATGTGTATGCTATGCAGCGTGCGCTAAATATAATGCATAACATACACATCATAGTTAGTTGTTCATCCGGGTCGCAGGTTAAAGGCGATCCAGACCTGTTTTCCCTTACTATTTTGTAGTACAAAAACTCAAACCCCCATTTTAAGACCCCCTCTTTACACCCCCGGTATAGGGGTGTGTATAGGATTCGGTCGATGTGTTTGTTTGTGTGTTTGTGTTCGCAGATCTCAAGAATGAACGGACCGATCGTCACCAAACTTGGTGAACAGGTTCTATACATTCCTGAGACGGTCCTTACAAAAATTGGGACCAGTCAAACACACGGTTAGGGAGTTATTGGTGGATTAAGATTCTACAAGGACTTATAGTGGGACATATTAATGGTCAAAGGGAAATAACCTTCTCAGTTGGTGGCAGTGAGAATGGTAAGGACGGGGGTGTTTTTCCTACCTCGGAGGAATTTCTTGTTTTATGACCGTTTTCAAGGTTTTTCCAAAGTTGTAAATGGGGGGTTCTACTGTAATTTATTACTATTTTTTAGGATTTTGGGGGGAAAATACTCCATTTGAGTTAAGACTACAATTTTCAAATGTGCTTCAACTGAGGTTTGTGTTACTAATGTTGTTTGTAAGGCCAAAAAAAGTAATAGGTGTGTTTACGGTAACATAGCCAAAAAAAATAGGGTAGGAAGGTAGGCAATCACTTTTTTTTTTAAAACTTTTTTTTCTAATGTGTACAAATTAAACCTACTTGACAGGGAAATAAGTGTGCGACTCGGGCGCTTTCGCTATCATTGCGTTTTCTGCACTCGTTTTCTTGGTTTTTGTTTTTGTTTTTTTGACAAATGTAATAAAAAGTTATAGGGTCGGCCCCTAAAAATAGGGTAGGTCGGGTTACCGTAACCACACCTATTTTTTTTTGTAGGCCTAACCACTTGGTTACTATTGTGGCCATCAGATTACTATTTTTTGACTTGACCATTACTCTTGTCAAGTGTTGGGGGTAAACAGGTCTGGGCGATCCGAGAAGCGTGGAACATGCACCGGATGTTGTGAAAAGCTTGTCCGAGGTAAAGGGGCTCTAATACTCTCCCAGATCGCTGAAAATCCTGACAGAGTTGTTTCCTGAAAATGTCTATTGCATTGCATTTGTTGTTGTTGCAGTGCTTCACTTCAACAAGATTCCTCTGTATGGTGTCTTCGTTCTGTCCATCGGCCTGGGGGTCCTCACCGCTGTGGTTGTGCGCCTGTTTGTTGTGCCATGGCAGAGGAAGAAAATTAAAAGTAAGTTCAAAGATACAACTGCTGTGAACAATGGGGTTCCGCTGTAGCTCATTGGTTTGTAAAGGGAATCTTCTTGTCGTTCGCTTTTGCGATTTGCGTGGCTCTCTGGTTCAGACCTGTTTACCCTTACGAATTTGGCGTAATTTATTACGATTTTCTGCAAAAAATACAACATTCCGCTATCCGTGTCAAGACTACGATTTTCATAAATAAATTTAAAAAAAAAAAAAAATTTTTAATTTTATTTTTTTAAATTTTTTTTGGCATTGTTTTTTTTAATGGCAAAATGGGGTGAAAAAGCACAGGACTGACCAGAGATCATGTCTGTCTGATGATTCCAGTGGTGAAGTCTCGCCCTCACTCATTCGGCAAGCGCAAGTACAGTAGAGAAGCGCTTGACACACTGAAAAAGGCCTACTACGAGCAAAAGAAAAAGAATCAGTGATCGATGCATGTGCTTTTGATGTGATCTTCTTTGAAATTATGATGACTACAAAAATTGACTGATGTGTTTTGTTTGTGAATGATGGATATATGTGCATGATTGCGTTTCGCAGACACAGTTGTCATGTGCGTTGTAATTGGCGACGAATGCTGGATGATTACTAATTTTGTGCCAGGATTACTATTTTTGGGGCTGAGCATTACTCCAAAACACTTATGGGGGTAAACAGGTTTGCTGGTTGGTTAAGGTGCGCTTGTTGGCCCAGATCCTCCGACTTCAGCCCTTAGGTTTCTTTCAGGGTTACCCCGCCCTTAGTTCCTGGCTCAAAAACCTAACCTTGGGAACACATGGGGGATTTCTTACCAGGGGTCCCACCCCGGGGCTAGAGCTTTTAATGCGGCTCTTACTCGCATGGTGTAACCGTCATCGGACGCGTAGGGCATTTATAGGGTAGTCAGTGCCATCTACCAACCCACCCCGTCCTGGTAGAGACACCGCTAGTTGGTCCGGGACTGCTTATTCTATATTCGCAGCTGGCCCCCATATCTGGGGGCCGTTCCCCTATTTGCCACCTGGGGACCCGCCGGGTTAAGGATAGTCGCGCCCCCCCCCCTACTGAATTGGAAGTAGTCTGTTCCCGGTAAAGGGAATGAGATTGACATTGTTTGAAATTTAATGGAAGGATAAAAGCAGTTCCGTTTTTTCACATTTGGGTTAATTGTGTAACTAGCTGGAGAAAAAAAGCTGATAGTTGAGCCTGCGCTGTTGCACCCTAATTTTTGATCAAAGTTATTGAAATTTTGGTCAAGTAATCTTTGACTAAGTTTGGACTATGGGATTGCATTTCAGCTTGGAAGTGTAGAAATTAATTAATGAGTTTGGTCATTAAAAATCTCAAAATTCTATTTGAAGTTAAAATTTTAGTGATCGATCCAAAAATGATCTCATCTTATTTTTTTATTATTTCCTGATTCTAAAAACATATATATATAGAAATGTTATGTTTGGATTAAAAATAAGCTCAGAAAGTTAAAGAGAATAGACAAAATCGCGCTTTCCTGTGAAGCCCTCTAGGTACTACCCTATACTGGCTTGTCACTTCAAGCGATCAGGCTGGCCGTTACTAAGTTTTTCATGCAAATCAGTGTTTCAGCGCTTTCAGTCTCGTCGCGGGGTATCTGCGAAGCATTGACTTTGTGAAATGCAGTGCATTCAGTATCATTCTGTGAGTTTGACAGGTTGACTAAATGTATTAATTTTGCTTGGTGCTACTGGGTTAATCATACCTGTCAAGTACTTTTGGCCTCTGACCATAGTAAATGGCATAAGAAACCATAGTTGGGGATCAAAAACCATAGTTAATGCGTGGATCAGGATGTGGTTAAACGCACAAATTCAACTTCTCACGCATACACGCTAAACCAATCAGATTGTTTTTCGCAAACTAAAAGTAAAACACATAAATTCCTTTCTACACAACCTGCTCTTTATTTACCACTACTGACTACATGTAATACATTTACACTGCACTCTTGTTCGTTCATTTTTACATTTAGTCAAGTTTTGACTAAATGTTTTAACATAGAGGGGGGAATCGAGACGAGGGTCGTGGTGTATGTGCATGTGTGTATGTGTGTGTGTCTGTCTGTGTGTGTGTGTGTGTGTGTGTAGAGCGATTCAGACTAAACTACTGGACCGATCTTTATGAAATTTGACATGAGAGTTCCTGGGTATGATATCCTCAGAAACGTTTTTCATTTTTTTGATAAATGTCTTTGATGACGTCATATCCGGCTTTTCGTGAAAGTTGAGGCGGCACTGTCACGCCCTCATTTTTCAACCAAATTGGTTGAAATTTTGGTCAAGTAATCTTCAACGAAGCCCGGACTTCGGTATTGCATTTCAGCTTGGTGGCTTAAAAATTAATTAATGACTTTGGTCATTAAAAATCTGAAAATTGTTAAAAAAATTTTTTTTTTATAAAACGATCCAAATTTATGTTCATCTTATTATCCATCATTTGCTGATTCCAAAAACATATAAATATGTTATATTTGGATTAACAACAAGCTCTGAAAATTAAATATATAAAAATTATTATCAAAAGGTTTTTTTCGAAATCAATTTAAAAACACTTTCATCTTATTCCTTGTCGGTTCCTGATTCCAAAAACATATAGATATGATATGGTTGGATTAAAAACACGCTCAGAAAGTTAAAACGAAGAGAGGTACAGAAATGCGTGCTATCCTTCTCAGCGCAACGAATACCCCGCTCTTCTTGTCAATTCCACTGGCACTGCCTTTGCCATGGGCGGTGGAGTGACGATGCTACGAGTATACGGTCTTGCTGCGTTGCGTTGCGTTCAGTTTCATTCTGTGAGTTCGACAGCTACTTGACTAAATGTTGTATTTTCGCCTTACGCGACTTGTTTTTTCTTGTCACTTGTCACTTGTGTTCTTTGTTGTATTCATCTGTGCAAATCTTTGCTTTGTCAATCATGCTGCCAGTCACCTTAAAATCATGGCAGCATTCATCAGATATGGCCCTTCGTGGTCGGCTGGGCGTTAAGCAAACAAACAAACAAAAAGCATGCATCAGAGTTAATTTTGACCTGCAAGAAGGCAGTCAGTGTGTCAGCTCCCAGACTGTGATCCAGCACTTAAAGGTGTTGCAGGGTTTCACTGCCAAATGGAAATTTATTCAACATTTTCCTCACACAGGCCACGTAGAACTGGCGCACATCATGCCAGAACTTCTGTTGTGTGGCTGGTGCAAGCTCCTCCTCAGAAATAAATGAACGGCAGTCCATGCCAGCAAAAAAAAAAAAAAAAAAAAAAAAATGCTGAAAATGCGTATGGTTTGAGGTATACGACGTAGGACCCAAAAAAACACCGAAAAACCGTAAGAATTAGGCAGAATGCCTGGGACTTGACAGGTATGGTTAATTTTTACCATGAAATGAAACAATTGCTTGGTTTCTTGTTGCAGATGAGGTGCTGGCGATCAAACAGGAAGAGGGGGAGGGGGAGGGGGGAGAAAAGAAGTCACTAGCTTCAGGTCTTGACATTGAAATCGTAGTTCCCGATCCTGTTGAGAAATTGCAAGGTGAGTTGGTTTTCTTTTCACTTTTTTTGGGGTCAAATCTGTTTTCAAAAGTTTATAATATGAATCTGGATCATTTTATACTGTGGTGAACTTGCACACTGGTAACAAGCATAAATGCGGGAGATGTCTAAAAAAAGGAAAAGATTTTTTTTTTTTTTTTTTTTTTTTTTCATTTTCCATACTTTATTGTCCCATCGCTGGGAAATTCGGGTCGCTTCCTCCCAGTGGATAGCTAGCAGCAACGGAGTCGCGCTACCCAGCCGGGTGTCTGCGTGTTTAGGTGTATTCAGCCACCTGCACTTATGGCAGAATGACCAAGGTCTTTTACGTGCCATTGTGATGACACGGGGGTGGGACATGGCTTCCGTCTCTGGGTCTGCACATAAAGTTGACCCGTGTCCGTCCCGGCCCGAATTCGAACCTGCGACCTTTCGATCACAAGTCCAGTGCTCTACCAACTGAGCTACCGGGCCCCCAGATGTCAGGGTGTGTGTGCGTGCGTGTGTGTGCGAGTGTGTGTGTGTGTGTTTCTCCGGTATTCAGGGGACCCAGTTCTTATGACTTTCAGGACATAGGCATTTTATATTGTTGGCCTTACATGATTGTGATGATTGTTTTTCAGCAGAAGGAGAAGCAAGTACCAAAGGACATAAGCTGCCAGCTGTTGATGTCATTGTAAGTGTCTGTACTCTGCGATTTGAGTCCATTGAGTATAACATGTAAAATGAAGAAGTTATGTGTTCATAGGTCATGCGCACATTTTGAAATGTAAGAGGATTGAGTGTTTTGTTTGAAGTTTAAATGTAAGAGATTTAATCACATATTCTTACTCCAATTCTTATGAATGCATTGACTTTAGTCCCACATGCTAGATGTCGAAAAACCTCTCAAATTACCTGCCCTTAGTAGGGTGGTAACCAAGCTAAAAGCGACGCCATAGCCGTTGCTATGGCCTGACCTTGCTCGGTTACCCATAACACCCTGCGCACCACGTGAGCGCCAGCATCCGTAATAACCATTCTCGACTTTCGACAACACACGGTGGACGTGTCCGAATTTCGCTCTCACTTTTGGCCTTCACATGCCTGCTTGTCCGTGAGACTAGCCGGTTTCCTGTGGGTCTACCTGTCCGTCTACCTTTTGGTGAGATCTTTCCTGTTTATGTTTGGTTGAATGGTGTTAGCTTTGTGTTGAACATGCACGCAGACGTTTTTTGTTCTGGGTGACTGTTTTTCGCCGGTCTTAAAATGGCCGACAACAAAGCTAAACTCGGCGCGAGACTGGAAGGTGGCAAAGCTCTTAGCCTGGTTTAGTAACTATTCCTAAGAGTAGCCTAAGAACTTTGATTTGCCTATTATGCGGGTCGTAGATCCGTCAAACAGCACTTCTTTTTATGTTCCTATCCCTCCGAGGGTGGGTTCAGTTCTTTCACAGCTCGCTTCCCCTGTTGGGGTTAATCAGCCTTTAGGCTCCTTATAGACTTTTTGTTGGATCGTCGTCGGTGCGACTGATGGGGGGGGGAGTGGCCGTGTGGCTATTCTTTCCCCTTTCTCTGTGTAAGAGGAATCAGTCAATGTCCTCCTCTTGGGGGGACTTAACGATGTTTTGTGTCTATATTCTCGGCTGTTTCAGGCGCGATCGGCGGTTCCCGCCCTCCCGTTTCGTCAGCTTCGCACTGTGGCCTAGTGCAAATGGCCTGTTCGGTTCAGCCCGTTTTTTGCCTCTGGTGGCTCTGGGCTGTTCTCGAGCACCCCTTCCTTTTAGGAGGGGGGGCCTGCTCCCTGCCTGCGTCTAACCACTCTGATTACCGCCGGTACTTCACAGTGTGTTACGCAGCCCCCCGCCATTGGGGGGGGATAGGGGGGCGCTCCTGCGTCGCACCGTCGCCTGGTGCAAACGGCCAGCTCGGTTCAGTCCTTTCTGCCACTGGTAGGCTGGGTTGTTCGCGAGCACTCTCTCCGTAAGGAGAGGGGGTCTGCTTCCTCTCTTTCTCTTCCCGCTCAGCTTGCTTTTAGCAACACTGCAGTGGGAAGTCAGCTCTCTCCCCTTGCGGGAGAGGGAGAGAGGGGGCATGGTAAGTCACAGCCTGGGTTTGGTCCCACCTTGTCCCACTGGGGGCAGGGGGCTGTGTTAGCTTCCCACCCTTTCCCGCCCCCCGGGCGCGTTGGGGTGGCGGCTTTCCAGGCTACGTTACATACCCCTTCTCTGCTCCATTTGGGGCAGGGTGGGGGGGTATCAGTGGCTCACTCTTTCCCGCCCGCTGGGCAGGATCGGGTGGGGGCTGGAGCAGCGTTCCACCCTGTCCCTCCCTCTGGGTCGGACGGGGTGGGCGCTGTTGGACTGTCTTCACAGTCTGTGCCTCTATTGTCCTGGCCCGACAGTCGTCCTCCTCCCCTATCGGGTTGTGTGGTCGGTGGGCTATAGGATTACGGCAGGTGGACGGAGGGGGGTCGGTTCGTCTCTCTCCGTCGCTCTTACTGCTGCGACGAGCCACCCCCCTCCTCATCTGGGGGTGGCTTGGCTCAGGCCTTGCTACACAGTGGGGGTGCTATGTACGGCTTTCCAGGCTACCTTACATACTCCTTCTCTGCTCCGTTTGGGGCAGGTGGCTGTGTTAGCTGCCCGCGCTCGTCGCGGGTAGCGGTCGCGAAACAATGAGCTTGACTCTCTTTTGTTCTCGGCAGGGTGTCTCGCACAGTGGTCAGGGAACAATGAGCTTTGCTCCGTTTTGTTCTCTGCACGGGCTGTGCCGGCTGGCTACATGGTCAGGCGGAGACTGAACGTACCCTTTCTCTCCAGTCTCCCATTCTTTGTGTTCACAATGATCTGCAGGGACTCGGCTTTAGTATCGCCTGGCCGGTGGTCATTGTCCGTAGCCAGCGTAGGTCACCCCCCCCCCCCCCCTCCTAGGGGTGGGTGAGTGATAGGGCTACTTGACTTCGGCAGGTGGACGAGCGAGGATCGGCCGTTTACGGCCGTTTCTCTGTTTCAGTCCTTACCCCGTCTTGGGGTTACGGCTGTGCTGGACCGCCCCCCTCCCCGCTTGGGGTGGGTTGTGGTCATACCAGGTAGTCTGGTTCTTAGCACTGAGATGCTTCTCTCGCACAGCGGGTGGGGTAAGACGCGCCGGGCCCGGCTTTGTCTTGCTTCTCCACTCTCTCTTCTTCTTGGCAGAGATCTGTGCCAGTTACCAACCCCTCTTCCCCCCACCTCTTGTTCAGGTGGGCGGTTTTGGGTTGGCAGTCAGAGACTGATCACGCTTTTCATCCACACTCTTGGCGGGTTATTGGCAGGAGATTTAGTGCGCGACCTCCCCTGCCTCCCCTCCTTTTGTGTTTTACACAACTGGTGGTTAGGTTCGGACTTCTTGTTTAAGGAGGGGGAGTGTATAGGGTTGCCTACTGGTTGTAGGCTTCCCATACATAGAGCGGCTGCTGTTGCAGTTTACTTTGGCCCGGATAGGTTGGGGGTGTCTCTCTTCCTTCCTCTTCCGGGATGCCTTTGGGTTTTCACAGGCTTTCTGGCAATTTGTTTCATTTGCTGAGTCTGCGGTGATTGCCTGCCACATGCCACACTTTTTGGCTTGATCCGCACCTTAGGATAGTGGTCTTCAGCCTACACCTTTCCCGCTGCTTTTTACGCAGGGGACTGCTGGCTTCGGGGTTTCAGGCTGCTTCGTCCTCACTTTTAGTGCGGAAGAAGATAGCAGGGAATTTTTCAGGCTCAGGGTCTGATCCGGACTTTTTTATGGCCAGGGGTTAGTTTCTGGCTTCTCTTACAGACCACAGGGAACATGGAGTTTTCATGATATTACTCCTCCCTCTCCTCTCTGGAGGAGATAGGATGGCATGGTTTGGAGTTTTCTGCTTTGGCTGAGACTCTCTTCTGTGCTTTCTTATAGGCAATCCTATCCTCCCGGAACGCTCTTTTGAGTTAGGGAGGATGCCTTGGATAAGGCTTTAGCCAGGCTGCTGGCAGCTTGGGCTAGGGTCGTCACGGAGCGGAGTGGTTTCTCTGTGACGTTTTAGGCCCACACTGTTTTGGCTTGGTGTGATCTCCTTCCTTTACAAGGGGTTTGATTTCATGCTGGTTGCAGGAAGCCAGGGTCAGGCTTTTTCGGGGGTTGTTGAAACCTACTCAATAGCTGGAATCTTTCCCTTCCTTCTTGGACCTCTGGCAGCACATTTAGGCGCTCCCAGTTGCAAAGGGGTGTTTTGGTTCAGTGTCGCCTCCCTCTCTGCGGGAGGTGGGTCGGCATGGGCTAGAGCTTTCAGCTTTGGCTGAGATTTTCCTCGGTGCTCTCACATGAGCTTTCCTTCTGTGTTTATGCACACAGGAAAGGGCTCGGTTTCTGGGGGTGTTGGTCTCTGGACTTTCTCGGGGGCTGGTTGAGCTTTTTCAAGGTCAATCAGCTTGTCAGCTGCACTTTCTTTTGGTGTTGAACCAGGTTTTTTGCCTGGTGCTCTCAGTAACCAGGCTAAATTCCGAGCTGTCCTTATCCCAGGTTTTTTACCTGGGCATGCTGTTCGACTTTGTCTCTTGGAAGGTTTATTCTTCACACAAGAGAGAATAGGGAGGCTATAAGCTCTTTTCACTGCCAGACTGGCACGAGAGCAGGCCTCTGCGGGGTCTTTAGACCCGATCTTCGGTCGGACGGTATCGATAGCTATACTGGCTCTCTAGTCTTTCCTCAAGTTTTTTCGGGGGTTCGGCCTCTCAGGTCTGGGACATGAGGGTCCTCCTCCAGAGTGGGTTCCTCCACTCGGGAAGGTGGCTGGAATCCTTTTGGATCGCTCAGGGGACTTTTTTCCCTAGCTCTGTTTCCCCCTGGACTTAGACCGCTTTTTGGATGCGTTTTCGTCTAGATGGGGCCTGCAATGGTGATTGCAGTCTTGAGGCTGTGATGTAGACGTGAATCCTTGGGCTTCTCTTTTGCCTGAGGTTAGGAGCAGTGGCTCTTAGTCTACTAGCCTTTCCCTTTTTGCTATTTACAGGCATGGCCTGTTGCATTCGGGCAATTCTTCTGTTGCTTCTTATGTGAACTAGCTGGGGTGAGCAAGTTCTCGCTCCCTGTCAGACAGAGTATAGGGGATTCTGATTGGGTTTCACACTAAATCATTTTTCTCAGGGGAATTTCTCCCCGGCCAGCTCTGCGATCTGGCCGACTCGCTCAACAGGTCCTTTCAGGGCTTGCACAGGGGTTGGCCCTTCTGCTGACGGGTCTGGAGGCGTGCTGTTTGTGTGTTAGATCATGGGTTCTGACTCTGGTCTTTGGGAACGAAGCATATATTTCCTCCACTTTATCTGTGTATGCTCCTTTTTTGGCCCCCTTGGCCAATTGGGGATTTAGAGCGGGGGTGCAACTCCTTAGCGCCCCTCTCTCAAGCCAGGTGGTTTTTCACCTCTGTTTCAGTTTTTGGCTTTGGACAGCTGGGCCTCTTCTTTGAGGTTCCGGCTTATCGGCTATCTCAGCTGTTTTGAAACAAATAGGCCTCTCTTCTGTTGCTCATGGCGCTCTTGTCGGCATGATCAAGGGACCTTGTTTTACGAGGTTTAGAGGCTCCCCCTTGTTTAGCGCGTGGGACTTTGTTCTACTTACTCTGGGCCTCAGCCCTATAGGGCGGTGAGGCACATGCGTTTTTGGGGTTTGCCAGAGGATGTAGCCTTAGGGCTTTTGGTTCCGTTTGTTCACGGTTTTTGGCCAGGTTTTGGGGTTTCAGAAACCTGGTCAATATCCTCTGGTGTTTGATTCCCTCCTCTTGGGAGGATTATCGCTCCGGGAGATTCGGATTTTCTAACTGTCTGGTTGGACTTTTTTAATCCCTTTTTTGAAGTTACTGTCTTTTGGAACCACGAGCTTTAGCTCAGGTTCTTATTTCTTTACAATGGAGCGAAAGAGACGTCTTTTAGTTGTCTCTCTTTAGGGGCTCTGCTACATTCATAGGACAGTCCTATGAGTGGTGCGTTCCGAACAGGGGGGGGGGGGGGGGCGTTCAGTCCTCCCTCTATTCCTTTTCAGGCGTTCGGGAGTCTGGTGTTCTTCTCTGGCTGGTGGTGTTCCTCTCGCCTATGCGAGGTTTGCCAACAGCTCGGGTACAGATTTTGTGCTTCTTTTATTGCCGTGTTGCGTTCTGGTCGCCTAGGCGAAGCTTTGCAAACGGCTTACTGGAGATCAGATGATGTGTTCATCGGTTTCTATCTTCGGGATATCTCCTGCACGCGGCTTGATGGCTCCAGTTCATTGCTGGTTTTAGTTGCTGCAGGGCAGGTTCTTACAAGGACATAAGTAGGTTCCCTCCACCTTTAGGAGGAATCTGCATTCATAAGAATTGGAGTAAGAATATGTGATTAAATCGAAAATTTTTAATTAAATTTTGATTTAATATAATATACTTACCCAATTCTTATAGTTAATACCCTCCCATCCGTCCCCGCTGGATTATGTCCTTGGGGGTTTGTTTGACAAATAGTCTCGAATGATTATTACGGATGCTGGCGCTCACGTGGTGCGCAGGGTGTTATGGGTAACCGAGCAAGGTCAGGCCATAGCAACGGCTATGGCGTCGCTTTTAGCTTGGTTACCACCCTACTAAGGGCAGGTAATTTGAGAGGTTTTTCGACATCTAGCATGTGGGACTAAAGTCAATGCATTCATAAGAATTGGGTAAGTATATTATATTAAATCAAAATTTAATTAAAAATTTTCGAATTGAGTGTTTTGTTTGAAGTTTAAATGTAAGAGAATTTAGTGTTTTGTTTGAAGTTTAAATGTAAGAGAATTTAGTGTTTTGTTTGAAGTTTAAATGTAAGAGAATTGAGTGTTTTGTTTGAAGTTTAAATGTAAGAGAAATGAGTGTTTTGTTTGAAGTTTAAATGTAAGAGAATTGAGTGTTTTGTTTGAAGTTTAAATGTAAGAGAATTGAGTGTTTTGTTTGAAGTTTCAATGTAAGAGAATTGAGTGTTTTGTTTGAAGTTTAAATGTAAGGGAATTGAGTGTTTTGTTTGAAGTTTAAATGTAAGGGAATTGAGTGTTTTGTTTGAAGTTTAAATGTAAGGGAATTGAGTGTTTTGTTTGAAGTTTAAATGTAAGGGAATTGAGTGTTTTGTTTGAAGTTTAAATGTAAGGGAATTGAGTGTTTTGTTTGAAGTTTAAATGTAAGGGAATTGAGTGTTTTGTTTGAAGTTTAAATGTAAGGGAATTGAGTGTTTTGTTTGAAGTTTAAATGTAAGAGAATTGAGTGTTTTGTTTGAAGTTTAAATGTAAGAGAATTGAGTGTTTTGTTTGAAGTTTAAATGTAAGAGAATTGAGTGTTTTGTTTGAAGTTTAAACGCAATGAACTGTCACTGTCAATCAATCAGATGTGGGTTATGCAAATTCAAGGCGTGTGTGCACTCGCATGTGTTAATTAAGTATTACATTATAATAAATTATCAAGATAATTCTTGCTTTATTGTGAGTGTGTTGGCTGTTTTGTGTTATTTTTCTTTATAATTTTGCTTTGTAACAGAGTTTTTATTGTTTTCTGAAGTGGTCTTCTATCTGCTTCACAAGTGTTCATTTTCTTGCTTCAGTAATAAGGTGCGACTGGTGTTTGATTACAGAATGGAAATGCAACCAATGGGAGCGCAGGCTATGCCAAAGCTACGGACACTGCAAAAGTATTCACTGACCCAGGTAAGTAAATATTAGCTCGACATGCAAGTACGGTGGAACCCCCTTTTTGAGACACCCCCCCCCCCCCCCCCCCCCCCAATCTAAGACTTCCTCCTTTTTCAAAACCCTGTTTTTTTTTTAGACTTTCTATTCATAACCTTTGGGAGATGTCTAAAAACAGGAAAAGAAATTGATGAACTGTATACATGTCAGGGTGTGTGTGTGCGTGCGTGTGTGTGCGAGTGTGTGTGTGTTTCTCCGGTATTCAGGGGACCCAGTTCTTGGACTGGGTGGCCGAGTGGTAACGCACTTGCGAGAGGTTGCGAGTTCGACCCTGGGTCAGGGCGTTAGCAATTTTCTCCCCCCTTTCCTAACCTAGGTGGTGGGTTCAAGTGCTAGTCTTTCGGATGAGACGAAAAACCGAGGTCCCTTCGTGTACACTACATTGGGGTGTGCACGTTAAAGATCCCACGATTGACAAAAGGGTCTTTCCTGGCAAAATTGTATAGGCATAGATGTCCACCAAAATACCCGTGTGACTTGGAATAATAGGCTGTGAAAAGTAGGATATGCGCCGAAATGGCTGCGATCTGCTGGTCCGTGTGAATGCGTGATGTATTGTGTAAAAAAAAATAATTCCATCTCACACGGAATAAATAGATCCCTGCGCCTTGAGTCCGAGTCTGGAGATACGCGCGATATAAAACTTCATATGTTAATATATTAAATTGACCGCCATTTTAAGACTCTCTCCTTTTTAAGACCGGATTTTGTCCGATGTTTGGAGGTCTCAATGACTGGAGGGGGGTTCCACGGTGATTGAGTTAGTGAGAGTTGTGCGGAACCAATCTCCTGGCGCCTGAGAGAATAACAAATCTTGACATGAACATCTTTCTTTATTTGGTGTTTAACGTCGTTTTCAACCATTCAAGGTTATATCGCGACGGGGAAAGGGGGGGGGATGGGATAGAGCCACTTGTCAATTGTTTCTTGTTCACAAAAGCACTAATCAAAAATTTGCTCCAGGGGCTTGCAACGTAGTACAATATATTACCTTACTGGGAGAATGCAAGTTTCCAGTACAAAGGACTTAACATTTCTTACATCTTTCTTTCTTTCTTTATTTGGTGTTTAACGTCGTTTTCAACCATTCAAGGTTATATCGCGACGGGGAAAGGGGGGAGATGGGATAGAGCCACTTGTCAATTGTTTCTTGTTCACAAAAGCACTAATCAAAAATTTGCTCCAGGGGCTTGCAACGTAGTACAATATATTACCTTACTGGGAGAATGCAAGTTTCCAGTACAAAGGACTTAACATTTCTTACATACTGCTTGACTAAAATCTCTACAAACATTGACTATATTCTATACAAGAAACACTTAACAAGGGTAAAAGGAGAAACAGAATCCGTTAGTCGCCTCTTACGACATGCTGGGGAGCATCGGGTCAATTCTTCCCCCTAACCCGCGGGGGGTTTGACATGAACAAGCTTGCTTAAAAGTTTCTCACATCTTAAAATAACGCTCTGCCTCATGCATTTGTTTAAGATTTTGACATTCAGTGGTTGTTGTTATGACGCTATTCTTGTGGCCTGTTGCAGAAGGAAGAGAAACTCTGCTGGGAGAAAAGGAACTTGATGAAAAGGACGACAAGAAAGTGGAGATGGATGTGAGAATTTTAAATTTGTCTCTCTCTCTCTCTCTCTCTCTCTCTCTCTCTCTCTCTCTCTCTCTCTCTCTCTCTCTCTCTCTCTCTCTCTCTCTCTCTACCCCCTCTCTCTCTCTCTCTCTCTTTTTCTACCCCCCCCCCTTTTTAAGACCCCCAATTTACACCACAGTGGATCGTAAAAGACCTCGATCATTCTGACGTAAGGGCAGGTGTCTGATTACACCAAAACACGCACATACCTGGGAAGTGCGACTCTATTGCTGCTATCATTCTACTGGGAGAAAGCGACCTGAATTTCCCAGCGCTGGGAAAATATGAAATTAAATGAAAACTGACTTTTGAGTCTTTGTTTCAGATGCAGAAAGGGAGGGATGAGATTGAGGACAAGCCAGAGACCAAGCAGCTCTTCTCCTTTCTACAGATTCTCACAGCCATCTTTGGCTCTTTTGCTCACGGCGGCAATGACGTCAGGTAGGTGGCACCTTGCTACTTCCAGCCGGTTCTAGCCTGTAAAGTCACATAGTTCTGAATCCACACGTACTGCAGTAAAATTCTGTGCACTCAATTTGAGGCCAAACGAGATTCTGTAGCTTTGTATTGTCTGGTGTATTTTAGTCCTTTGGTAAAAAAAAAAAAAAGAAATTTGTTTCCAATGACCAGGCGAAAAGGCTGGGGTTAGTTGGTCAGTTACTGGTTTTTTTTTTTTTTATCAGAGTTTGATTTAATTTACATGCACACATTTGGCTTTTTATTGGCTAAAATCTTGCGAGCTGTATCCTGTATATATAGGAGAAAAGGGACTTTTCTTGTAAAGACTGCAAAATCTAACAACATTTTGTCATTAAAAAAAAAATCGGGGGGGGGGGGGGGGGGGGTGAGGTCTAGGGGTAACATAGGGTTGGTCAGGGGATCTGAAACATCCATGTTTATTTCTTGGCCTCTCATGAAAACAGTAAAGCGCAGAAGCCAACTGATCATGGTTGAATGCACATAGACAAAGAGTGTGTAATGGGCGTTTAACCATGCATCATGTACAGTGGTACCTGTGATGAAAGGACGCCCTTGGGACCAGCCAAAAGTGTCCCTACGTTGCAGGTGGCCTTTCATGACAGGTATACTTTGGTAAAGATAATATAAAAAGGGACAAGAGGTGTCCTCTCATGGGAGGGTCCTCACATCGCAGGTACTGCTGTACATCCAGAGTATTCTCCCTTTTGTTTGCAGTAATGCCATAGCCAGCCAACTGATCATGGTCGAATGCAGACAGTTAGTTTATAACGGGTGATTAACATGCATGTACATCAAGAGTGTTCTCCCTTCTGTTTTCAGTAACGCCATAGCCCCCCTGGTGGCGGTGTGGATGATCGCTCACGAGCAGAGCGTGGCACAGAAGGCGCCCACCCCGATCTGGGTTCTGTTCTACGGAGGGGTGGGCATCTCGGTGGGACTGTGCGTATGGGGTCGGCGCGTCATCAAAACCATGGGGGAGGACTTGTCCAAAATCACACCTTCCAGGTGAGTGCTGGGGTGGAAAATAATGAATGTAAATAAATTATAGAAAGTTGTTAGTAAATTTGTTAAAAACAAGATAAATTGTGCTATTCTATGGAGGTTTGAGCATTTCCAGAGCTGCCAACTGCGTTCAGCGTAGCATGCTACATTTTAAGAGCAATTGCTACGTCAAGCTAATGATTGCTATGCTTAAAACAGATGATCACAAGCATGCAACAGTTCCTTCTTATTCTGTGAGTCCTGGAACTCATTTCGGCTTTCCACTCCGTGAAGCGATCACAAAATGGGTCATAAAATATCATCTACACTGAAAAGTAGCACTGCAGATATTCCCTAATGGACATTTTTGTTTGTTCCTGCATTCTCATGAAACTCGTGTTTATTCTTGTGCAAGATGGCATAAATGTGGATGTGGGAATACATTTTAGACAGTGCTACACTAAAACTGCATTTGCTAAGCTGAAAATTACCCAACAAATTCTAAACTGCTACTACACTCGCAAGGGTTGACAGGTGTGAATAATCAACCAATATTTTTTGTCTGTCCTCAGCGGGTTCTGTATAGAGATCGGCGCGGCAATAACAGTTCTCGTCGCTTCCAAGCTCGGCATTCCCATCTCGACCACGCATTGCAAAGTCGGCTCCATCGTCACGGTCGGACGGGTTCGTTCACGCTCCAACGTGGATTGGTCGCTGTTCCGGAACATTTTCATCGCCTGGATCGTCACACTGCCGGCGTCAGGGGCGTTTAGCGCGGTGCTCATGGCCATTTTTAAGTACGCGCTTTGATGATGATGAATGTTGGGAGGGGTGGGATTGGGGATGGGAGGGGTTGCTTGAAATTGAAACTAAGCACCAAAGTACGTACATGTATCCTTAAAAAAAATAAATAAATAAATAAAGATTAAAAAAGGAAAAGAATTGGACGGCTCTGTCTGTTGATAATTGTTTTATGGTTGACGATTGGTACAATGAAATTGTGTAAATAACAAGTCTTAAAGGAAATCAAGACAAACTGCTGAACCTATTACCTGAAAATGTACATTCTGATCTGGTTTGATTTTTATTCTTGGGATAATCTTATGATAATATAAAATTATGTATTCGTGCATATCAAAATGCTCACATTTGAAATATTTTCAGATTACACTGATTTTAAAATGTAAGAAGAAAAAAAATAGATTAACTTAAGAAAAGAAAATATTATAAAATACACAATATTTAAACTGTCCCCCCTCTCCCAACAAAACTGTGTGTGTGTTGGCAATGGCTTGGATAATGCATGGTTATAATATTGTGTGTGATGACAATCTTAGAACTAGCAAAACAGTGGCCAGTAAAACCAGTGCGTGACGATTTTCGGAAATAACTCTGTCAGGTTTGTATGGATTGTGGAAGAGCACATGAGCACGTGTTTTCGACACACCTCTCGCTAGTGATTGGCCCCTCCAATGTTGTGTCAGAGGTTTTGGCGGGGGGGGGGGGGGGTGGGGGGGTTATTCACTCTTTCACAACCCAGACAAACCCAACAGAGTTATTTTGGGAATTTGTCTATTGTATCTGAAAGCAGAAGTAACCAACATTCCTCACCTCAAACCTCCACCTATTTCCTGAAGTATATTACCCCCTTTCTCCCTCCAGCCCCGCTCAATCCCCCCCCCCCCCCCCCCCTCCACCCTCCCCTCCCAATCCCCACAGACTTGGGAAAACACCACCTCCCCTCTCACCCACACCCCAGGTTCTTCCAATATAACTTCAGTTTAGAATTCGATCATTCCAGTAAGAACACCTTAGTTGTAATTAAGTGACTGAAAGTGCACAGTGATTTAGAGTTTAGAACCATTCAACGGTTGTGTGAATAACAGTCAAGAGTTATGTCCCCTGTGTGCATTTACCAAAGATTGTTTCGCCCTGACTCACTTAGCCCTGGGATGAAGTGTATGAGAAAGTAACTAGACGGGTGGGAGCCAGCCTGATGGAGTTGTTGAAAATGAGTTTGGTTTGTGGTTCCAACCAATCTGGTTGAAAATTAGGTTTGTTTGTGATTTCAACCAGTTGAGCTGAAAATTAGGTTTGTTAGTGCATGATTCCAACCAATCAGACCCTGAAGCTTACTCCCACCCAGTTGTTAACTTTCTTGTGCACATCGGTCCTGTTCTTGGCTGTTGGGTTTTAGTGGACCCCCCTTTTAAGACCGTGACAAATCTGAGAAAATTGGGTCTTAAAAAGGAGGCAGTCTTAAAATGGGGGTAAATTGACAGAGGTTATGAACTGAGAATCTGAAAAAACAGGGTCTGAGTCTGACAGAGCTGCCAACTGCGTAGCATGCTATGCTTTAAGAGCAATTGCTACGCCAAGCTAAAGATTGTTGCGCTTAAACGGATGATCACAAGCATGCAACAGTTCCTTCTTTTTTGTGAGTCCTGGTACAGGGGTACCTGCAATGAGTGGCCCCTCTGATGAGAGGACACCTCCCTTAAAAGGACACATTCTGAGATCTCTGTCTATTATCTCTACCAAAGTATACCTGTCATGACAGGCCACCTGCAATGTAGGGACACATTTTGATGGTCCCAAGGGTGTCCTTTCATCACAGGTACCACTGTACTCAATTCTGCTTTTTACTCTGTGAAGCGATCACAAAACATTGTCTACACTGAACAGTGACACTGCAGATACTTAGTAATTAGCGTTTTATGGTCCTGCATTCTTGTGAAACTTTATTTGAAACATTTATTCTTATGCAAGGTGGCATAAATGCGGCTGTGGGAATACATTTTAGAAAATGCTACACTTTAAACACAATTTGCTACGTTTACATTTTCAAAAACGACATTTGAGGCTTTATTCGTGTTGGTGGCAGGTCGGAGACTTTTAAGACCTTGTTTTTTCAGACTTTCTGTTGATAAAGTCTCTAAATTAACGTCCATCCGTATTATAGACATCCTCCTTTATCAGCCTTCATTTTCTCCGATTTTTGGAGTTCTTGAAAGGGAGGCTCCATTTTATTTCTTGAATTTGTGCTCCTGTTGCGATAAGGAAATTGTGTACGAATAGGGCAAAGTTAGTGTGTAAAGGTTTGCTGGTTTGCTAAAGGCTTTTTTGTCTCTGTATACTGGTCTGTTGAAAATGCATTTATTATTTGATTTATTGCGCTAGTGTTTGTGTGCATAATTAGACATTTACATTTACATTTTGTTGAATATAAAAACAGGGCAATATTTTTTTTTGTGTGAAGTAGTTGTAAATTGTGATGAATGATTAACAGCTATTGTGTTTTCAGCGTAGCAATAGGGCCCGATATTTAGACGAGACAAGTATAATGCCGACGAGTCGAAGACGAGTCGCATTATACTTGTCAGAGTCTAAATATTGGACCCTATTGCTACGATGAAAACACAATAGCGTTTATATAGCTATTCTGACATTAAATTCTGTGTTAAAATCATGTTTTTGTCAGCAACAAGTACCAGAATGGTCCATGTCGTTGATTGCAGACGACGGTTCCCTTTCCGCATGAAGCCACGGAAATAACCGAACATTGAAAAACCCACGGACATGTATTACGGAGAAAACTTGAGATAACCGGATGTTTAGCATTACGTCAATATGCTTGGAATCATATGACGTCATGACGTATCATGCTTGCCTACGTATATTGTATGTTCGAAAGTCTGACTTCTGTTGGGAATTCGCGTGGTGAAGACTGCGGTAAATCTGTAGATGATAAGAGAACAAGGATTGTCTCAAAAGAAACAACTAAATGTTTCAGACCGGTAACTTCATTTCAACATTGCACTATACAATGGACGTTCTATGTGACAGGAGAGTTTGCTGATTTTGTGTTAAACATTGGAGAGATGATCAGATCGTCTGCTAGAATCAGAGATAGGTCGCTTCAGATTGCAGCTTCTGGAAATGTGCAAGGTTTGTTGCCTGTTAAAGAACTGGATTTTACACGTAATGTATGTCATGTACAGTAAGCAACAACAAAAACACACACAAAGCAAATGGCATCGTCTGTCGACTAGTCACAGAAACAAACCTGGCGAGGTATGCGTGTACTTTATACACGTGGAAGAAACCGGAACCATGCGTCTTTGTTTACGACAATATGCTTTTGGATATTGAGTAAAATGGCTGACTTCCGTAGCATTATGCTTTGATGATCGGAAGAGACCATCCAATCACAGCCCCCGAATTCCCCCACGTGTTCATCAGAATAGCTATATAACTGCATAACAGATTCTTTGCATGTATACAAAGTTTGCAATTTAACACATTTTGTGTTTTACAGAATGAATTATATACCAAGTGTATGAGGTATAACTGACTATTTCAAGCAGATATCACACAATTATAAAAGAACGTCAAATTATTTTGCAATATACATGTATAATGTACAATGGCTAGAGCTAGTTTGAATTTAAATATATTTGTGATGGTTTATTGTAGAGCGGATTTAAAGTTTTGCAGACTTCTTCTTTTGAAGTGGGCTACATGTTAGGTTTCATGTACAAGTATTCCAGTCAGTCTGAGCAGAAGGTGAACCTACATTTTTTAGGTAGGTGTATGTATTGATCTGTTCCCTAATCAAAACAATTTTCCTTGCATTTAACAATTTGTGTAGTTCTGTTATTGCCGCCAAAATACACAGAGACCAAAAGAAAAGCTTCCCTAGTGGAACTACTATGTATATACACGGAGTGTCATTTTTGTTCAAGTTTTTGAAAAGGCTAAACTAGTCTAAGTCATGTTTGACCACAAAGCTGTTCTCAAGATTACAGTCTGAATAATAAGGCATGGGAATTAAAAAAAGTAAAAAAGGCAGAAAATTGTTAAGTACGTGTAATCGCAAAGTTGACGGCGCGAAGTGCCTAGCCTTACTATTGGGATCCCCCGTAATTTGTGTTCTTCAAAGTACCGAAATGGTGCAATTTGCTGTCATCTGAGCTCCAAGTTTGCCATTAAATTCAGTTTTTGGAACCATTTTTGCCTCCCCCATTCATGTTTTCGGCTGACACTTGCTTTTTCGCGGAACAAAAAAATAATTCGGCAGAAATTTGCCTTTTGGCAGACAATTCCCATGCCTGAAAATGGAATAATCAGTTATTAGGATTAAGAAACTAGTCTGATGAAGAAATCTGTCACAAGTTTCACCCGAGTCAAGACGTCAAGATTACCGTCTGAAGAACAGAATAATCATTGAATTAAGGCCGGCACGGTTGGCCTAGTGGTAAGGCGTCCGCCCCGTGATTGGGAGATCGTGGGTTCGAACCCCGGCTGGGTCATACCTAAGACTTTAAAATTGGAAATCTAGTGGCTGCTCCGCCTGGCGTCCGGCATTATGGGGTTAGTGCTAGGACTGGTTGGTCCGGTGTCAGAATAATGTGACTGGGTGAGACATGAAGCCTGTGCTGCAACTTCTGTCTTGTGTGTGGCGCACGTTAAATGTCAAAGCAGCACCACCCTGATATGGCCCTTCGTGGTCGGCTGGGCGTTAAGCAAACAAACAAAAAAATTGAATTAAGGAGTGACAAACTGGTCTGATGAAAAAAAATATATATATATATCTAAGACGTCCTCAAGATTATAGTCTGAAGAACGGAATAATTAGTCAAAAGGAGACCCCCCGCGGGTTAGGGGGAAGAATTTACCCGATGCTCCCCAGCATGTCGTAAGAGGCGACTAACGGATTCTGTTTCTCCTTTTACCCTTGTTAATTAAGTGTTTCTTGTATAGAATATAGTCAATGTTTGTAAAGATTTTAGTCTTGCAGTATGTAAGAAACTTGCATTCTCCCAGTAAGGTAATATATTGTACTACGTTGCAAGCCCCTGGAGCAATTTTTTGATTAGTGCTTTTGTGAACAAACAAGAAGAGCAAACGCTCGATCGAGTCACTTTCGCAGTTCTGAATATTATATGAGGCATCAGATGGACAGGAAGAAATTGCTATTCACAACACAATGAGTCACGTTCACATAAAATTTGAGCCCGGTCACTTTTATAGTTTCCGAGAAAAGCCCAACGTTAAGTTGTGTGTTGCCGAACAGAAAAGGCTAGTTATCTCCCTTGTTTTTCTGATAACGTTCGTAAAAGGCTACAGATGTAAATACTTTGATGTAAAGAATAATCCTACAAAGTTTCAATCACATCCGATGAACTTTGTCAAAGATATAAAATGTCTAATTTTTCCTTTGACGCTGACCTGTGACCTTGAAAAAGGTCAAAGGTCAACGAAACCATCGTTAAAGTGTAGAGGTCATTGGAGGTCACGACTAAACAAAATATGAGCCCGATCGCTTTGATAGTTTCCGAGAAAAGTCCAACGTTAAGGTGGTGTCTACGGCCGGCCGTCCGGACAGACTAACACTGACCGATTACATAGAGTCACTTTTTCTCAAGTGACTCAAAAACAATTAACAAGTGGCTCTATCCCATCCCCCCCCCCCTTCCCCGTCGCGATAAAACCTTGAACGGTTGAAAACGACGTTAAACACCAAATAAAGAAAGAAATTCTTCCTTGTAAATAGACGATGTTGAGATGTGCTGAAAGCTAGTACAAATGTACAGATCTGCTGGTCACGACATTCTGATTCAAAACACAGCCATAATATGAATCTGTTTATTGACATTGAAATGCTACGAAATGCAGTTAGCAGTTTCATGCTTACAACAACATAGAATTGTATACAATGTTATCAACCCTTGGTCTTTCTTTTTTGAAATAAGTAAGTTGCTGCTTTTACTGTTACCAATAAATTTATATATTTAATAGCACCCCACGATTTTTCTAACATTTTTGAAACTACATGTTTTAAACTTCATGCCAAACCATTGTTTATTGTGTACTCACATTAGACGTTCAAGTGCCTTCATGGGGGGAAAAAAAAAAAAAAAAGATTTGTTGTTAGATATAATCTTTGAAGATGAATTAAGTTTCACAAAATGGTTTTGTTTTTTCTCACTCCAATCTGTGTTACAGTGAGTATGTACGCTCGCATTTAATTTCTTCAGATTTATTATTCTTTATATTAAAGAAATATATATTGGTTGCCTACCAAATTAGTCTGAAGTCTGGCATATTGTGTGATTTACAGGGTGGTCAAAAAAAAGCGCCCTATTTTCTTTTTGATCTAATTTTTGACTGCAAAGAGAGATTTAGAAAATTTCTTCACCAAACAATAGCAGAACGATGGCAAATTATGTCTTGCGCATGTTGGTAGAAATTCGTCTGTCCTTAGCAGTTGATAATATAATAATATGATAATACTAATAATGACAGCTTATATAGCGTGAACCACAGTAAACTATGCTCTGTTGAATCCACGATTCATACTGATAAGCAAATATCAGATTGCAGAATGGCTTGCAAGATATCTGCACAGTAATTATTGGAATGGATTATGCATTTGAATTTGTATTTTCCCTTGCGCTCGATTTTTCTTCTAAGCTGGGAAATGCGTATACATGTAGAGACTGGAACCCCCCCTTTACACACCCAAATTTACAGAGGCAATGAACATAACATCTGAGTCCCGCAGTGGGGCACTGCGGTTATGAAATTAAAGGCCCCTCCTGTTTTTGGAACCGCAGGAGCTTTCTAGTTTGCTGTTAGGTAGATTTTTGGTTCCTCTTTCCTGTCATGCTCTCTATTTCTTCATGAATTCTTTTCTTTTTTCTGCCTTCTTGCTCATTCACCTGTATTTTTTCCAAAAATCTCTTCTCTTGCCGCTTGTCTCGCGATTCATGTATAGTTTAATCTGTTAGTGTTCTGATGTAAGTCCAGCAGTAGATAGGTTAAGCCTATTTTAACATACTGGAAACTGGTAATCTTCCAGTAGGTATTAATTTAGTTTTACTAAAGCCTGCTGGGACACAAGTAATGGGTTAGTGCATTTGTAAACAGGAATCGCTTGACAAGTGGCCCCCTTCATCCCCCCCTTCCTCGTCCTGATATGGCTCTGCGTAGTCGGCTGGACGTTAAGCAACAAATAAACAAACAAACTGATAAGCAAATATCAGATTGCAGAATGGCTTGCAAGATATCTGCACAGTAATTATTGGAATGGATTATGCATTTGAATTTGTATTTTCCCTTGCGCTCGATTTTTCTTCTAAGCTGGGAAATGCGTATACATGTAGAGACTGGAACCCCCCCTTTACACACCCAAATTTACAGAGGCAATGAACATAACATCTGAGAAAGAAGGGAGTCTTAAATTGGGGGGGGGGGGGGGGGTGTATGATTCCACTGTGTAGTCTTCTTGACAGACAGGAAATTGGACATTTTACTGCTAATGTATAAACCCCACCCCCCCACCCCCCCACCCAACAACTCGTGGCTTCATTCCTGTTTGCAGTTTTGGCTGTGTTTTTTTGAACGGTCTATGTATTTTTGTACATATTAGGGAAATGTAAATATGTATATAAAAACAATGTGGTGTGCATGTGTGGCTATGTATGTATGTAATGTACACTAGAATGAAATGTCACTTTTTTTGTACACCAAATGTTTTCACAGGTGTTTAGTATTTCACATCCTTGACATTGATGTAAGTCCCTATTTACACAGGAGCTTGTATCCAACCACCGGTCGATAATTATTTACTCCTGCATGCTTATTATTTACTGCTGCATGCTTACCCTTACTACTATTATTTATTAAATAGTAGTAGTAAGGGTATGGAAGTAAGGAGTAAATAAATGGAATGAGGAGTAAATAATGATCGACTGGCGATTGGATACAAGCTCCTGTGCCTATTTATAACAGTCTGAAGACTAATTCTTTAAGACAATGCTCAGTCCCTAGATAACAAGTGAAAAAACAGGAGCTTCGTTATTTCATGAAAAAAGTCCCATAATGACATAAATCATGTAACTGTATTAAATTTGAATGTAGTATTAAATTAAATCATTTATATTTCTCGGGCATTTTCGAAATACCCGCAGTGTTAACTGAATATATTTGTTTGATTTTGCTGAGTGCTTCCTCTTATGAAAATCATTTCGGTTGGCATTACAGCTTTTGATTCTTTGTTCATGGGCTAAAACTTCGACAATCTTGAAAGTGTCTATGCATGGCCGTTTTTACCCTGCCATTCAGGCAGCCGTACACTGCTTTTGGAGGGGGCGGGGGGTTTCCACTGTTCTGATACAAATTGTATAGCGCGTATATCTTGAAGTTCTTGCATTATTTTTAAACATGTGTGTTAAATTATGATTGAAAAAAATACCTGCAGACAAAATTGCAATGGCCCGTCGGTGTCGACCTGTGTGTGAGAGAGGGAATGTTGCTACTATCATCAAATAAGATGCATGGAATGGAATGGTACTGGTGATAGTTTCAGACCTGTGCACATCTACGGTTTCTCCGTAATTTCTCCGATTTTTATATGCAGAATACGGTGCGACGGATTTTTAATTAAAAATCCAAACTTCCGATGTGTTACTCAAAACAAAACAAATTGTACTTTTTTTTCTGTTTTAAGATGTTTTGACCAATTAGTTAGCCGTTGCGCTGAAAAGACGTTTTCCGATTTACCGGAAACACGCGTGTTCTCAGCATTGAGTCTTTGTTCTCAGACTTAGTTCGTCCAGCGTCTGCATGGCAACTTGTGATTGAAGTGAAACATGGAAAAGAAAAAAAAGAGTGCGAGATTCAGATAGTGAAGAGGAGACACCAGCTCTGTCACCAAAGAAGAAGAAAACGGCACAACAGTGTTTCAGTTTGTGTGCTTTGTGAGCAGAATTATGTCTTGAACTGTTGTTACAGCTGAGCTTACTACTGAAACATGTTAAAAACTACTGAAATTTGGTTTGTTTACTACTGATGAGCGTTTTGAGTGTGCACAGGTCTGTAGTTTGAATCTGCAAATAAATATTTTATTCATGTCACTTAAACAGTCCTATGAATAGGCAATAGACTAAAATATGCTGTATGTTCACAGAAGAATGGGCTAGAGTGTATTGCATTTTGTTTGGTGTGTTTCGTTGTTTGAGCTTTTGTTTTGTTTTTGATTTTGTTAACTGTCATTACCATTTTGCAACAATGAAAATAAGGTGACGTGAATGCTTGTATTTTGTGTTCCTGTGCAAATGTGTTTCAGTTGTTATGTGATTAATCATTATGAAAGTCAAGTTCTGGTATTTTGTGTTTCTTTGCATAAGTGTTTTAGTTTGCTTCTGAAGATCTATATTATTTTTATTTTGAAGATGAAAATAGGGTTTTGTCTAGAGAGCTGATTTGTGCCATAAAATTGGATAGTTATTCTGAAAAAAGGAAACAAGAAAAGTAGAATTCCAGTTCTTGGTGTTATGTCTCAGTTAAATGTATGCTTTGTATGCTTGTTGATTTGTGCTAGTTTATTCTATAATGAATTTGTAAAGCGCCTGGAGCCAATTGATGGGACTCGCGCTATAGAAAAGTTATTTATTATTATTATTATTATTATTATTATTATTATTATTATTAAAAGTGCCATGTTCTATTTTGAACAAATTGGAAAAAAATCTCTTCTTTTGATTTTTTTTATTCAATGAAATATCTGTGAAAAAGTTAAACTAAGGGTCAACATAGAGAATTTTTGAATGAATGGAAGATGTTCATTAAAATAACTGTCGGGTATGTATGGGTATGGGTTGCAAAAGAGTGTATACTTTTTGAAAATATGAGGTACTAGGCTTTCCCATGTGAAATTACAGGCCAATCACAAGCGAGGGGTGTGTTTCCTACACGTGGTCTTCGTTCAATGGTGGCCGCTCGCTAGTGATTGGCTAATAAAGTCAGGCGGGAAAGCGTGCCTCATATTTTTCATTCACATTCACATACAAACCCGAGTTATTTCCTGAATTTGTCTATTGATACATGCTTCTTTTGAAAGCTTCAAGACATTTGAGCAAATTTTTGATTAGTGCTTTTGTGAACAAGAAACAATTGACAAGTGGCTCTATCCCATCTCCCCCCTTTCCCCGTCGCGATATAACCCTTCGTGGTTGAAAACGACGTTAAACACCAAATAAAGAAAGAAAGAAAAGAAAGAAAGGACATTTGAGATTATGCTGTTTTATAAACGCTTGTGAATATATTATACATGTAGCTAAATCTGCATATCTGCTTTTTTTGTTTGTTTTGAGGATGAAAGTTGCTTGTTCATTTCAGTGCTTGTTATTCTCTCGGGTGCCAGGAGAATGGTTCCGGATAACTCTCACTTACTCCATTACACATGTATGTGTTTAGAGCTCTTACTTCCCTTTGTTATTCAGATCTCTGCTTTTTGTGTGTATTTGTACATGTATTGCACTTTCAGTCTTGTAATGCTGTACAAATGTGTTGATATATCGTTAGTTTTGAAACTCAAAATGTATCTGTTGCTGATCTGGATTCTTATGATTCAAGCAAGCTGTGTTAAAGTTAGCTCAGGTATAGAAACTCAGAATGTATCTGTTGCTGATCTGGATTCTTATGATTGAAGCAAGCTGTGTTAAAGTTAGCTCAGGTATAGAAACTCAGAATGTATCTGTTGCTGATCTGGATTCTTATGATTGAAGCAAGCTGTGTTAAAGTTAGCTCAGGTATAGAAACCAGTTGTTCAGTTACAATTCTGAATTGATTCATTGTAAAATGAAAATGTTAAAACTGGTATTAAAGGAAAAGTGAAACCCACTTTTACTACCCCCCCAAAAAAAAAACCACAAAAACACACAAAAAAACACACAAAAACACAAAAAAAGAGAAAATCAGGTTTGAAAAAAAGTCTTTAAATAGGGGTATATTCCAGACCTGGGAACCCATACGATTTCGCCGTATTTTGTACGCATTATTGTCTAGAATACGAGCAGTACGGTCAGTGGAAAAACATTACGATGAGAAAAATTCCTAGACTACTTTTCTTCACAAGCACATCCCGAAACCGATCCAGTATTTTGACACGTGATTAATGTTTTTGTCAGAAAACATTGAAAAAAGCATTTGTTTTCAATGTTTTGGTAAACGTAATAAACGGTCCGACAGGTGCGGGTGAAGCATGTTTAAATCATGGATGTTCAAATGCTGTGTGGAGCACGCTCATTTTTGAGAAAATACACCAAGTTTGTTTGAGAATACTCCAAGTGCAAAACAGGGATGGATTCCCAGGTCTGATATTCACATATTTACAGAGGTTATCAACACAATAAGGTCGTAAAAGGGTGGAAATTCGGGGGGGCTTGGTTTGTTTGTTTGTTTGTTTGCTTAACGCCCAGCCGACCACGAAGGGCCATATCAGGGCGGTGCTGCTTTGACATATAACGTGCGCCACACACAAGACAGAAGTCGCAGCACAGGCTTCATGTCTCACCCAGTCACATTATTCTGACACCGGACCAACCAGTCCTAGCACTAACCCCATAATGCCAGACGCCAGGCGGAGCAGCCACTAGATTGCCAATTTTAAAGTCTTAGGTATGACCCAGCCGGGGTTCGAACCCACGACCTCCCGATCACGGGGCGGACTCCTTACCACTAGGCCTACCGTGCCGGTAATTTGGGGGGGCTTAAAAGGGGGTTCCACTGTATTGCTGACAATGCATGGTATTTAATTGTTATGTTGACTTGATGTTTTCAGGAAGGGCATATTATGGACAGACTTAACTTGCATTTGCCAATGAGGAGGGGCTCAGACAATATCGTCGCTGTAAATAATTCACAAACCTCGTGTCTCAATTTTTGCTGTTTTGAGAAAATCGAAAAAGACTTTTAAAAATTCACCGCATCAAATATACCTTTAATTCATGGGTTTATAGTTTCGTTAGAACAGTGCAATAGCAGTCTAAAAAAATTCACCGCATCAAATATACCTTTAATTCCTGGGTTTATGGTTTCGTTAAAACAGTGCAATAGCAGTCTAAATTTGTGTTAATGTCAGTTGTTAATTATATTTGATACAACTGAGAAAATATTGAGAGATAGCTTTTCATCCAAAATTAAGGATCGTTTTATCCAAATTCATCCAGAATTAGAATATACAAGTTTTTTTCCGTTTGTCACCTAACCTTCAGTGGCCATATTTCATTTTTCTGAGGAAAAAGATACTAGTAAGTTAAAAATACAACAGAAACAACCTGTATGTATATTCCATGTTATGACATAGTTTCCGTCCAAGTGTGGCACGAAGACCTTGTAAGTTTCATCCGAACTGAGCTTTTTGGCGCTCCCTCGACACAAATGGAGATATGAGTTTTCTTCTCAAGAACTTTTTCTCACTTTAAAAAGCAGCTGGAGATACGAACTTTTCTCACCACAGGGGCAAAAAAAGTAAGGGAGCCAACTATTGTTTTAGTTCCAAAACCTCAAAAATTGAGATACGAGGTTTGTGAATGACAGCGACAATATGCTAGTTAAATTAATTTGTCATCATTTTCACGAGTTTTCATTCACAAACACCTGGGAAATAAATCTCATGTTTCCCATGCAATAACTCGAGGTGGTGAATGGGTTGAGCTTTCATGTGAAACGTGGATTGTCAAAGTAAAAGCCAATCAGGCTGATTGTTTGATGTGTGGAACCATCGTGGCTTTGGATTTGTGTTTCCGAGGACAACGATTGTAAGCATTCACTCTCAAAGACCCAATCAATGTTGATAATTACCGCGGCGACTCATGGTCAATTTGCAACTTATCTCTGTAATCGCAAAATCCACAACGAAAAGTCATTAACACTTAAAAAGAAAAGAAATATGCTCAACACTTACTGAACTCACAGGTATGATCGCAGCTCTGTACATTTTCAGACTGGAAGAATAGCGTCAACAAGCTACGTTTGACGTCACATACAAGTTTGACGTGTTATCTCGCGCTACTGTGACGTTGCTTTGTGGCCCGGAGTTGGATTCTAAAAATTCGTCTCCCTGTGGGTTTTTGTGCATTTTGTTGCACAACCAAAATGATGACAAAAACGATGTTTGGTGGCTCGTCGTCAGACCAGCATTTTGTTGTTGGTCCTCGGGGAGCATATCGCCTTTTGTCTCATATTTATCAACCGCGGCCTTCGGCCTTGGTCGATAAAAATGAAACAAAAGACGATATGGTCCCCTTGGACCAACAAAAAAGCTGGTCTGTCAACAAGCCACCAAACATCTTATAATGTTCTCAGTCAACAAAGATTCTCCCCATAATGATTATGATTGGGTCTGTACCTGTTACCAGTGTGGAGTTTGTAAAGCAACAGTCCAACCCATTGGGTTCATTTTGTTCCCCCATGAAAACAGAAATTAATTCCAGAAACAATCAGTTTTAGATATTTATTAAATTAAGGTGATACGATATTTGGTTAGTGGGCAAGAAAGAAACAAAACATATTTGAGGGTGGTCGTGGGTCCGTGTGGACCCAGAAGGGTGTTTAATTGCAAATATCTCTTAAACTAGTTGGAATTTCTTAATGAGCTTTTAAGATGCCGCAGGCACCTAAAAAGCTCTTATGTCCTAAAATGTCAGCGAGAAGTTATAAAAAAAAAGAGGTCATATTTAGACTACAAACATCGTGGGGCCGTGCGGACCCATGTTTCTCAAAGAAGGAAATGAGAAGCATGGGTCCGCACGGCTCCACGATGACTTCCGTGTGTAGTCGATAACCCGGATGGGCGAAGGTTAAACATAACCAGTTCATTCATCTTATTAGAGGCACAGTGCTTTGTGTTGGTCGGTGAAGGTATCTTAGTTTTTATTTTTTTATTTGCGATTTAATGTTGCATTTTTATTTTTAATCTAGTGCATTGTTGTTTTAGTATGGTTCCGTGAAGTTAGAAGCCCCCGAAAAACTCCCAACTGATGTGTTTTAGTTTTATGTTAGGTGAAGTTGTGTAATAGTGTCAGTGTGTCTTTGTCATAGGGTTGCTGCTGAAAACGGTGTTATCTGAAATAAAACACTGAAAAAGTATTGCTCAGTCTTTTCTCTCATCTTTGTCCAGACGATGCAACAACTGCTGGCAAGCATGCATGCCCACACACAGACAGACGAACACTCACGCACACACAGAAAAACACACAGACAAACACTCACGCACACACAGAAAAACACACACAGACAGACGAACACTCACGCACACACAGAAAAACACACAGACAGACGAACTCACGCACACACAGAAAAACACACACAGATAGACGAACACTCACGCACACACAGAAAAACACACACACAGACAGACGAACACTCACGCACACACAGAAAAACACACACACAGACAGACGAACACTCACGCACACACAAACACACACACAGACAGACGAACTCACGCACACACAGAAAAACACACACAGATAGACGAACACTCACACACACACAGAAAAACACACACAGACAGACGAACACTCACACACACACAGAAAAACACACACAGACAGACGAACACTCACGCACACACAGCAAAACACACACAGACAGATGAACACTCACGCACACACAGAAAAACACACAGACAGACGAACACTCACGCACACACAGAAAAACACACACAGACAGACGAACACTCACGCACACACAGAAAAACACACAGACAGACGAACACTCACGCACACACAGAAAAACACACAGACAGACGAACACTCACGCACACACATGAAAAGACAAGCATGCATACAAACACACGCACTCATATGCACACATACAAGTACATGTAAAACACACACTGGTGCACTGAGTCTTGATAGACGATTTTCAGAAATACCTCCGTCGGGTTGTATTGGTCGTAGAAGAGAGACCTTTTCTTGCAAAACCTCATACAAACATTGGAGGGGCCAATCACTAGTGAGGGGTGTGTTTCCACCTGTTTCCCACACTCCCCTCGCTAGTGATTGGCCCCTCCAATGTTTGTACGAGGTTTGGGAAGAAAGGTCTCCCACCCACAACCCATACAAACCCGACAGGGGTTAGTTTTGGAAATTGTCAATCAATCAATCAATCAATATGAGGCTTATATCGCGCGTATTCCGTGGGTACAGTTCTAAGCGCAGGGATTATTATTTTTATTTTTTTTTTTAATGCAATTTATATTGCGCACATATTTAAGGTGCAGGGATTTATTTATGCCGTGTGAGATGGAATTTTTTTACACAATACATCACGCATTCACATCGACCAGCAGATCGCAGCCATTTCGGCGCATATCCTACTTTTCACGGCCTATTATTCCAAGTCACACGGGTATTTTGGTGGACATTTTTATCTATGCCTATACAATTTTGCCAGGAAAGACCCTTTTGTCAATGAATCGTGGGATCTTTAACGTGCACACCCCAATGTAGTGTACACGAAGGGACCTCGGTTTTTCGTCTCATCCGAAAGACTAGCACTTGAACCCACCACCTAGGTTAGGAAAGGGGGGAGAAAATTGCTAACGCCCTGACCCAGGGTCGAACTCGCAACCTCTCGCTTCCGAGCGCAAGTGCGTTACCACTCGGCCACCCAGTCTATTTCAGTTGATCCAAAAAAACAAACACTGACTTGCACTAAACCTTGATATGTGTTCTTTATTTACTGATGATTTGTCTCGGTTTGCTAATCAAGTTACAGTCTAAATCGTTGGACCATATCATGAATTGGGTTTACTTTCAAAATAATTACATATATATATACAATGAATACTGCAAAACGTATGCATTGAATACTGGCAAATCAACAACCACTGGAAGAAAAAAACCAAAAAAACTTATCCATTAAAATACAGTAATAAGTACATGTAATTAATTGTTCAAAAAACTAACAAATAACATAGCTGTGCTTTCACTTGGTTTTTTGGTTTTTTTCAAATCAGGCAAGACACATCTCTGCCATTGTGTTGAAACCTGCGGAAGTAAAACATTTTTATCCGCAAGCCTTGATTTTGTACAATTTCTTCAGAAGAAGGCCAGAAAATACTGTATTCAAAAGTAGAAATTAAACATTTTTAGCGATAACCTTTTACCACGGTACCATTTTGACTGTTAATGACATATCTTAACGAATTAACTAGACATCGGTGTTAATATTTGTCAGTTTCACCTAACTTGCAGAAACTTTTAAATTATGTTTGGCATGTCATCTAACACCTCCATTCCACGACTTTTTGAATTATTTTTTCGACTTTTGACTGCAGTAGTTACTTGGATTAATAAACAGTGCCAGTGAATCTTTGACAATTGACATTTTCAATAAATGCTGCAGTTTGATTTGCAACAAACAGATTTGTGTTCCTTTATGTTGTCCTTGACACTTTGAGTTTCATGTATTGAAAATCATACACAAGTCAGGTAGAGCAAGAGAGCTATTGTTTATTTTTCTTTTCATTCAAACAGCAAATGTATTTTTAGTCATTTATTTTTGCTCGACAGCTGTAAACTCATACAATGGAAACATGGTCAGTTCAACAGCTAAATGCAATGCCCCAACATCATCCCCCCCCCCCCCCAGGGGGCCCCCTCCCTCCTCCAAAAGCCACAGTATGTACACTCAAACTAATAACTAAACTTCCCCGAACCAGCCCCACTCGCCAAGAATCCAACGTACCCAGTGCAATAAAGTAAATGCAGCAATGTAAAAATACTAAACAACACGAATCGGGATGATTGTGACATTCTAACACTTTGCAGAATCTTGCTAGCTGCATGTCGTTGGTGTCTTCAGCCTATTCTTACACCAAAGATACAGAAAGACATTCAATGTACAGTGGTACCTGGGATGAAAGGACACCCTTGGGACCGGCCAAGTGTCCCTACAGTGCAGGTGGCCTGTCTTGACAGGTATACGTTGACAAAGGGACCTCACAATGTGTCCTTTTACGGGAGGTGTCCTCACCGCAGGTACCACTGTCTGTCAATCTCTGCTGACACCCACTCTAAAAATGATCCAATAGATGATTTCCGCAAATAACTCAGTCAGGTTATTTATCATGGGACATGGAAGAGTTGCTTTTCCTTGAAAACATCGAGGCAAGCTTTCTTTCTTTATTTGGTGTTTAACGTCGTTTTCAACCACGAAGGTTATATCGCGACGGGGAAAGGGGCGAGATGGGATAGAGCCACTTGTCAATTGTTTCTTGTTCACAAAAGCACTAATCAAAAATTTGCTCCAGGGGCTTGCAACGTAGTACAATGTACTGGGAGAATGCAAGTTTCCAGTACAAAGGACTTAACATTTCTTACATGTATACTAAAATCTTTACAAACATTGACTATATTCTATACAAGAAACACTTAACAAGGGTAAAAGGAGAAACAGAATCCGTTCGTCGCCTCTTACGACATGCTGGGGAGCATCGGGTAAATTCTTCCCCCTAACCCGCGGGGGGTATCGAGGCAAGCTACATGAGCATTGTAGGCCTATCACTAAGTAGTGGAGTATTAATAATAATAATAATAAAACATTCTTCAATAGCGCTGTTCACTGCCAGAGAACAGTCAATTTTATTGGCGCTTTACATTCAGGCAGGGGAATTCCAAATTAGAAAAAACTCTGAAAATAGGCCGAGGTCCAGGGGCCGCTGAGGAAAATCAATTTTAGCATTTTGGACCAATATGTCCGTTTGATAGTACTCGTGTAAGCAATAAATTGATAGAGAGACAATAGTACCTAATACATATAATTTAATTTACTTTTTTTTTGCCGCGGACAATTTTTTATTTTCGCTGAAACGTTAATTCCTTTTCGCGGAAATCCGCGATTTTGCGGACAATTCCCATGCCTGACATTGGAACCCCCCCTTTTAAGACCTCTACAAATGTGAGAATATCGGGTCTTAAAAAGGACTGAGGTTATGAACTTTTGAACGAAAAGAGCATTATATTGAGCAGACACTTCAGAAAGAACAGATCGGAGCTCATTCTCACTGCACTGGGGTAACAGTCGTTCGCATGATTTCACTGGCACAGGTCGCTGAACCAAACCTGAGAGACATTAGCCACTTGCTAGTGATTGTTTTTTCAAGGTATGTGTAGCTTGCCTCAATGTTACTATGGAAAAGCAAGGAAAAACAAAGGAATTTTTGAATCAAATTCTTCCACAACCCCAAAAAACTGACAGCGATTTCCGAACATTGTCTAAGGCATACAGCACTGTGTTAATTAACAGTCCACTTGCAGGAAAAGCAGATTCTAAGTTCAAAGATCTATTCACAATAGATTCTATATGTACAAAGATCTATTTACAATTACAATAAGAGGCTGAGGTATCATCGTGATTTTTCTTTTTGGGTGGAGAGTGGAATACAGAGTTATGAATACTCAAACAGACAATGGAGACTTTCTTTTCTTTCTTTCTTTATTTGGTGTTTAACGTCGTCTTCAACTGCGACGGGGAAAGGGGGGAGATGGGATAGACATAGAGCCACTTGTTAATTGTTTCTTGTTCACAAAGATTGACTATATTCTATACAAGAAACACTTAACAAGGGTAAAAGGAGAAACAGAATCCGTCAGTCGCCTCTTACGACATGCTGGGGAGCATCGGGTAAATTCTTCCCCCTAACCCGCGGGGGGAAACAATGGAGACGGAACAATTAGCACATTCAAATCACCAAGATTCTACCTCTACTTTCTTTGCGCCTATTTAATAAATCAATTACAGGTGATCATTGTGGGTGTGAACAACCCTCAAACTATGCTCAAGACGGTCAATTTACCTTGTGCAATTAAAAAAAAAAAAATTCTTTGTTTGCGTATGCCAAAAATCCAAAACCAGACTGCTAACGTTAAAAAATTCAGAATAAAAAAACATTTTCTTTTCTTTATTTGGTGTTTAACGTCGTTTTCAACCACGAAGGTTATATCGCGACGGGGAAAGGGGGGGAGATGGGATAGAGCCACTTCTTAATTGTTTCTTGTTCACAAAAGCACTAATCAAAAAATTGCTCCAGGGGCTTGCAACGTAGTACAATATATGACCTTACTGGGAGAATGCAAGTTTCCAGTACAAAGGACTTAACATTTCTTACCTACTGCTTGACTAAAATCTTTACAAACATTGACTATATTCTATACAAGAAACACTTAACAAGGGTAAAAGGAGAAACAGAATCCGTTAGTCGCCTCTTACGACATGCTGGGGAGCATCGGGTAAATTCTTCCCCCTAACCCGCGGGGGGTAATAAAAAAACAAGAAAGGTAGGTTGTTGGAACAAGAATTGTAAGTTATTGTATTCGTATTCAAGTATTGTATTCGTATATGCATTTTGTTTTTGTTTTTTCTCAGTAATATAAAGCTCATTGAACTACTGTAGGATTTTCCCCAATAGAAACATCCTTATTATTATTACTCTTAATGTGCAGGACATTCTCTTTCAATTCCATTTATGTTTTACAACTAAATGTGTTGTACATTGCTTTAACCCTTTTGCTGCCAATCAAAACTTCCTGACTGCCAGGGTATATTGGAGTTCGGGGTGTAATAATTCACAAAAAATTCTAGCTCCAAACTGGCAGTAGGTAGGAAAGTAAAACCTATGTTATTTTTAAAGGAAATTTAACCAAAAATCTGTTTTTAGTATCTAATCATGGAAATAATGCACAAGTCAAGGGGTTAAACCTATGTGGAAATTCGGTTCCGATTTTCATTGAAACAAAACTCCAGGTTGTCTTCACATGTGCAACAAAATTCTATAACCATGTAAAAAAAATAAAAAAATAAAAATCAAAGATATTTATGATCAATAGATGATCAAAGTGATTATAATTAGTCCAGGAAAAGAGTCCGTCTTGGAAACAAAAATATGATTTCAATTTCCATTAGATCTATAATCTGCATTGTTGCACACAAGTCCTAAAATCATTTTTCGAGCCGAAAGAAAATAGCTCTCTTATCGAAATACATGTGAGTAATACTGTAAGATTTCAGACTTGTGTGTCAACAACTATAACAGAAATATGTATGGCAGACAAGTACTTTGTCAGGCAAGAACATGAACCTTCATGAGATTCAAAAGTGGAAATATCACCGGTACTACACCTGAAATGACTTCAGACATAGACTTTGTGCAATGCAATTCAGATCTAACGAGAATTATGCAAATATTCATCATTTCAAATATCAAGAAAGATACAATCAAAGTGTGACCAAATTCAAGTCTGCAGTGGACCTCCCCCAGACTTCCTCCCTTATAACACCTTGCTTTTTCACATTTTTTTTCTCATAATCTCACATTTACCTCCATTTTTAAGACTCCCTCCATTTTAAGACCTGGTTTTCTCAGATTTTTGGAGGTCTAACAAGTCGCGTAATGCGAAATTACTACATTTAGTCAAGCTGTGGAACTCACAGAATGAAACTGAACGTAGTCCGCCGCTAGTGCAAAAGGCAGTGAAAGTGACGAGCCTGTTTGGTGCGGTAGCGGTAGCGCTGTGCTTCATAGCACGCTTTACTGTACCTCTTTTCGTTTTAACTTTCTGAGCGTGTTTTTAATCCAAACATATCATATCTATATGTTTTTGGAATCAGGAACCGACAAGGAATAAGATGAAATTGTTTTTAAATCGATTTCGGAAATTTTATTTTATTAATAATTTTTATATTTTTAATTGTCAGAGCTTGTTTTTAATCCGAATATAACATATTTATATGTTTTTGGAATCAGAAAATGATGAAGAATAAGATGAACGTAAATTTGGATCGTTTTAGAAACAAATAATATTTTTTACAATTTTCAGATTTTTAATGGCCAAAGTCATTAATTATTTTTTAAGCCACCAAGCTGAAATGCAATACCAAAGTCCGGCCTTCGTCGAAGATTGCTTGGCCAAAATTTCAATCAATTTGATTGAAAAATGAGGGTGTGACAGTGCCGCCTCAACTTTTACAAAAAGCCGGATATGACGTCATCAAAGGTATCTATCGAAAAAAAGAAAAAAACGTTCGGGGATATCATTCCCAGGAACTCTCATGTCAAATTTCATAAAGATCGGTCCAGTAGTTTAGTCTGAATCGCTCTACACGCACGCACACACACACACATACACCACGACCCTCGTCTCGATTCCCCCCTCGATGTTAAAACATTTAGTCATAACTTGACTAAATGTAAAAAGGGGATTCCACTGTACTGTGCAATTTAAGTACAGTGGAACCCCCATTTTAAGACCCTGTTTTCTCAGACTTTCTATTCATAACCTCTGTCAAATTACCCCCATTTTAAGACTCCCTCCATTTTAAGACCTGGTTATTTCAGATTTGTGGAGGTCTAAAAAGGGGGGTTCCACTGTAATTGAAAATTGATTGTCATCTATATCTACAGAGCTTACATCCCTTTGTTTCTCAGATCTAACCTCCCTTGATCAAATACTGTGACAAGCATAATTCATCTCAGAGACACACTCCTCCTTGTGAAAACAGCTTGGTTCACCGTCTCAGATCTGACCTCCCTTGATCAAATACTGTGACAAGCATAATTCATCTTAGAGACACACTCCTCCTTGTGAAAACAGCTTGGTTCACCGTCTCAGATCTAACCTCCCTTGATCAAATACTGTGACAAGCATAATTCATCTTAGACACACTCCTTGTGAAAACAGCTTGGTTCACCGTCTCAGATCTGACCTCCCTTGATCAAATACTGTGACAAGCATAATTCATCTGAGAGACACACTCCTTGTGAAAACAGCTTGGTTCACCGTCTCAGATCTGACCTCCCTTGATCAAATACTGTGACAAGCATAATTCATCTGAGAGACACACTCCTTGTGAAAACAGCTTGGTTCACCGTCTCAGATCTAACCTCCCTTGATCAAATACTGTGACAAGCATAATTCATCTTAGAGACACACTCCTCCTTGTGAAAACAGCTTGGTTCACCGTCTCAGATCTAACCTCCCTTGATCAAATACTGTGACAAGCATAATTCATCTCAGAGACACACTCCTCCTTGTGAAAACAGCTTGGTTCACCGTCTCAGATCTAACCTCCCTTGATCAAATACTGTGACAAGCATAATTCATCTTAGAGACACACTCCTCCTTGTGAAAACAGCTTGGTTCACCGTCTCAGATCTAACCTCCCTTGATCAAATACTGTGACAAGCATAATTCATCTTAGAGACACACTCCTCCTTGTGAAAACAGCTTGGTTCACCGTCTCAGATCTAACCTCCCTTGATCAAATACTGTGACAAGCATAATTCATCTCAGAGACACACTCCTCCTTGTGAAAACAGCTTGGTTCACCGTCTCAGATCTAACCTCCCTTGATCAAATACTGTGACAAGCATAATTCATCTTAGAGACACACTCCTCCTTGTGAAAACAGCTTGGTTCACCGTCTCAGATCTAACCTCCCTTGATCAAATACTGTGACAAGCATAATTCATCTTAGAGACACACTCCTCCTTGTGAAAACAGCTTGGTTCACCGTCTCAGATCTAACCTCCCTTGATCAAATACTGTGACAAGCATAATTCATCTTAGAGACACACTCCTCCTTGTGAAAACAGCTTGGTTCACCGTCTCAGATCTGGCCAGGATTTTACATGGGATAAGACCGTCCCTCCACTTGGTCACATCCCAAAACTCAACGGACTGGGTTCTTTTCGTGCACAGTGGGAATTTTGTGATGACTTTTCTTCTTCTGCGTTTGTGGGTTGAAACTCCCACGTAAATCATGTTTTTACACAAGTGGATTTTTACGTGTATGACCGTTTTTATCCCGCCATTTAGGCAGCCATACGCCGCTTTCGGAGGAAGCATGCTGGGTATTTTTATGTTTCTATAACCCACCGAACTCTGACATGGATTACAGGATCTTTTCCGTGCGCACTTGGTCTTGTGCTTGAGTGTACACAGGTCTGCACAAAAGTTGACCTGGGAAATTGGAAAAATCTCCCTCTTAAACCCACCCGACGCGACCGGGAATCGAACCCGCGACCTTCCGCTTTGGAGGCCGGCGTCTTACCACCAAGCCATTGCGCCCGTTGTGATGAGTTTAATTTTGTAAAAGCCACTAGTGGCATTTAACAAAATAAATTCATCCCAAATTTCAAGTCATCAAAGCAAGCAGTCAGGCCGTTGACTGTTGGTATGTGTCTGGGTGAAAGAATGCTCTAATCCCGTGTAAAACCGGCACGGTTGGCCTAGTGGTAAGGCGTCCGCCCCGTGATCGGGAGGCCGTGGGTTTGAACCCCGGCCGGGTCATACCTTAGACTTTAAAATTGGCAATCTAGTGGCTGCTCCGCCTGGTGTCTGGCATTATGGGGTTAGTGCTAGGACTGGTTGGTCCGGTGTCAGAATAATGTGACTGGGTGAGACATGAAGCCTGTGCTGCGACTTCTGTCTTGTGTGTTGCGCACGTTATGTCAAAGCAGCACCGCCCTGATATGGCCCTTCGTGGTCGGCTGGGCATTAAACAAACAAACAAACAAACAAAATCCCGTGTAAAAGCATGACCATAAACTGAGTCAGGTACATGTGTAACCGAGTGCCGAAACACAACAATCACCATTGGAGGCAAAGCCATTCAAACGGAGAATATTAGAGCTAAATTAATAGCCTCATAAAAACTGTTAAGAGTACGCAAATGTTCCCAAGAACATAGGAGATAGCAGCAGCCTGACCCTATCACAAACAGAACTCTACAATTCACAGGGTGTAAACTGCGTAGAAGAAACGTCAAGCTATAAAAAGCTTGCGCTCTTCAAAGGCAGACAACTGTAGAGTCTGCTGTGAAGGGTGACGCAGTAGTCTCCCTGTCACACATGTAAAGGATGAGAAACACACAGCGAAACATTAACTGATGAGCAAGATATGCCAAATGCTTGAACAATGGTCTCTGGCGTTCCAGGCACAAAACTCCCGATTCTATTGAGGTCTAACGAATGACGTCTCACAACGTGCGCGGTCGTCCTTGGCGGTCAAGAAAGCCGCCGCGATCATTGCGCAGACGACACTTTTAGACCGCCAATATTTTTTGTGCGCATCACGTGCTCCACATAAATTGGCCGGAAACGAAGCAATTGGGAAACCTGGATTGTTTGAGTCTTACATGATACACTTTAATCTCAACAGATCAGACCTGTGGTTAATAATGCAGTTTGACATGAACATGTATAACCCAAAATCTGTTCAGCAACAATAAATAATGCCGAGTTCATAATGTTCACAAATAATGTTCATGTCATAACCGCACACAAAAAGTAAACAAAGATGAACAATTCCTCCTCTCCTCAAATAAACAAGAGAATGTGCTGAACATAGAGAAAAAGAGAAAATACAGTGGAACCTTAGGTCTTAAACAAGGAAGGAGTCTCAAATAGGGGGGGGGGGGGGGGGGGGGTTCTTTCTTTCTTTATTTGGTGTTTAACGTCGTTTTCAACCATTCAAGGTTCATATCGCGACGGGGAAAGGGGGGAGATGGGATAGGGGAAAGGGGGGAGATGGGATAGAGCCACTGGCACTTGTCAATTGTTTCTTGTTCACAAAAGCACTAATCAAAAATTTGCTCCAGGGGCTTGCAACGTAGTACAATATATTACCTTACTGGGAGAATGCAAGTTTCCAGTACAAAGGACTTAACATTTCTTACATACTGCTTGACTAAAATCTTTACAAACATTGACTATATTCTACACAAGAAACACTTAACAAGGGTAAAAGGAGAAACAGAACCGTTAGTCGCCTCTTACGACATGCTGGGGAGCATCGGGTAAATTCTTCCCCCTAACCCGCGGGGGGCATTTACAGAGGTTTTGAATAGAATGTCTGGGAAATAAGGGTCTTGAGAGGGAGGGAGTCTTAAATTTGGGGGTCTTAAAAGGGGGGTTCCACTGTAAACCCAAAAGTATTGAGAATCTTGTATCAGATCTGAAAAAAATCCACCTCACACAGTAGTCAATGTATACAAAAAAAAAAAAAAAGTATTAAGAATCTTGTATCAGATCTGAAAAAATCCACCTCACACAGTAGTCAATGTATACAAAAAAACAAAAGTATTGAGAATCTTACTTCTTCTTCTTCTTGTCGTTCGCCTAGAGACATTGAGAATCTTACGATTCAGATCTGAGAAAAAACCCACCTCACACCAACATCGCAGAGTAGTCAACGTTTGGAATTTTTGTCAAGCGCACAATGCTTCAGCAGATTTGTCGCCTCTGAGTTTGTTTGTTTTCTTGTCGCCAAATCACAACAATCATTTCCACTTTATTGCATCCTTAATTCCTGTACAACCTGAGTTTGAAACATTGAGATGATCACAGCATGAAGAGTTAATGTCTCATTTTTTTGGATGTTTTTCTTTCTTTTTTAATGTTTTTTCTTTGGTTTTTGTGTGCAATCACAGCAATTTTTATTTTTACATCCATTTGATGGCCTGATTAAAAAAAAAAAAAGTCCACCATGATTAACTAAAAACACATTTCAGTCGATCTTTTATTCACATTTACGCATCCCTTTGTTTCTTTCGTTAATTCTCTCCTCATTTAATCATTCTTTCATTTGTTTTCTCCCCATTTATTCAATCATTCATCCATTATTTTCACATTTATGAATCCCTTTGTTTCTTTCGTTAATTCTCTCCTCATTTAATCATTCTTTCATTTGTTTTCTCCCCATTTATTCAATCATTCATCCATTATTTTCACATTTATGAATCCCTTGCTCCTTTCGTTAATTTACTCCCTCATTGAATCAATCATTCATTCATTCACTTTTTTTTTTAACTTTCATATTTTTGTTCATGCATTCAATCATCCTTTTTGTTTCTGTCTTCCAATCATCATTGCTGTCAAAATTCAGTCTGCATGGTTTCTACACTTGTTTTCATTGGCGATACGTTTCAATCCCGCACTCATTCATTGATTTCTTCATCCTTTCTTTCTCTGTCGAACACCACCTCTATTCACTCTCCTACTTTTCTACACTTACCTGCCCTGACAAGAGTTTTAATCTTACAATCATTCAATCGTTCATGGTTTCTACACTTGTTTTCATTGGCGATACGTTTCAATCCCGCATTCATTCATTGATTTCTTCATCCTCTCTTTCTCTGTCCAACACCACCTCTATTGACTCTACTACTTTTCTACACTTACCTGCCCTGACAAGAGTTTTAATCTTACAATCATTCAATCGTTCACCATCTATTATCACTTCTTCTTTCTTTCCACAATTATCATTTTCACAATTCAGTACAATCATTCAATCGTTCATCACTAATGATCTCTTTCTCTCTTTCAATGATTATCATTTTCGCAATTCAGTAAGTCGAGCCTGTTTCGATCGACAGACTTTTCAGTTTCAACAGTTCTCTCCAATGGCGACTCAGCATGTCTTCAGCACTCATTCTGTGCCACATTTGGTAGCTGTGTTCTGTTCAGAGTCTGTGTTTTTTTCGTTGTCATTTTCTTTCTCGTCGTCTTTTTCTTCCTTTTCGAAAAACTCGGGTCTCTCCTGAAGCATCCTGGTCCTCAGGAGTTGTGTAACCTCCGGCTTCTTGAACCTCACGGCGTCATCAAGAGCTGTAAACCCCCATCTGTGTAGGATAAATAACAAATTGATCATTTTATTGGCTCACGTAAGTGTAGCCTATGCGATGCTAAACTTTGTCTGTCTGTGCGTGCGTGCATGCGTGCGTATGTATGTATGTCTGTGGTAGAAACTTTAACATTTTTGGCTAAACACCGAAATACTCATTTCACGTGGTTATTTTTCAAGCACCATCTTCAAATTATTGAAGCAATGATCAACATTGTGTCGGCATGTGTGTAGTTAAAGCGTGTATCCAAAGAAAACGGGTGGTGGGGGGTTTTGAAGGGGTACAAGCAGTTGACTGGTTTGTGTCGTGTGTGGTATGTAGACGGCAGGTCAGGTGTCAAGATCAGGTCAGGGGTCACGCGAAGGATTGTGGTCCATTTCTCACCTCCGCATTCGCCGGGGAAGACGATTTCATGTTGTTCGGTTTCTAAGCTCCAGAAAAGTAAATAAAGAAGATACCAAAAGGAGATTTCCTACAATTTGATCTGCACAGCGCTTTTCCAATGTCCACGCGAGGAAGAGCTGTCGAAAGCGCAGTGTCGATCTTGCAGCCGTATCCCGGTAAGTACAGAGACAGATCTAGTGTCTCCCACTCTGATAACGTGTCACCTACTGTTAATCCGTTTTGTTTTAATTTCTTTTTATTTCAGCAGACACGGATGTCAAACACAGTGCTAGGCAGTCACCTCTAGTGAAATGAGTTGATCTGAAGTGCCTGTAATGTTTGGATGTCTTTGTTCGTGGTTCGATTTATGTGAATTTCAAGACTTGCAGTAGAGTCTCAAGTTAAGTTTACTCTGCCCGAAAAAAACTGTCCACCATTTACTTGAACATGCAGATATAAGGAAACGGAATGAATCTGTTCTCAAAGTCAAAATGATCACGAGTTTTTCCTCAGATTCAAAACATGCACTGTCATGGTTTTGTCTGTACAATTTAGTAAGTCTTAAGTACCTTGCAACAACTTCCTTGAACGTGAAAGACAGTTTTTGAATGCTAGATCTGTATCGCGTTTCATTCCAGACTCGATCCTTGATGTGGTTTCTTTTTTCCTCTCTTGTTTTTTTCCTCCTGAGTTGATCGTTATCATTTAAACAAGACCCTCAGAGAGTAACTCCGTTGCTCCTTAAAATGGACTGTGAATAGTGTGTTGGCTGTGTGTGTTGACTGTCAGAATTATTTTAAGAACCAGGCTGCTGCAGTCAGTTGACATGTTTCGCATATTGTAGGGTTACCATGCTGCATAGGTAAAGTGGCTTGTATAACCTGACTATTCTGTTTCAAAACACTGTTTATATTTGTGTAGGTTGTAGTCATCATAACTAATCGCATTTTGCCATTTGTTTCAGAAAGGAGGTTAACCTACAACAAGATCGACGCTATGTCAGATATGCCTCAGCCACATGAAGACTTCCGAATTTAGATCCACTCGGCATGGTGACAAGTCTTGATGAAAAGTATAGGACTGAGGACAGCAGTGAAAAAAGTGGCCACATGGCAGGTACCTAACCTATTAACCTAGTCATTTTATCTGTTTGCCTTCTTTTGAAAATTATACATGGAGTTGATATGATGCGTTAGTTTTAACTGTGTGTGTGTGTGCGTGTGTGTGCGTGTGTGTGTGTGTGTGTGTGTGTGTGTGTGTGTGTGTGTGTGTGTGTGTGTGTGTGTGTGTGTGTGTGTGTGTGTGTGTGTGTGTTACGGAGTGAGTGAGTTTGTGTTACTGTTTGTTGATTTCTTACGGGAGCCTTGAAGGCTTCGCCTCTTGTTAAGGTAAGGTTCACTAGATGCAGTTTGTATTCGGTTTTATTAGCTGTGTAAGAATTTTGTTCGGCTGTTGTTTTGTGTGTGTGTATGTGAAAGGCACACTGCTGAAGAGAGAGAGAGAGAGAGAGAGAGAGAGAGAGAGAGAGAGAGAGAGAGAGAGAGAGAGAGAGAGAGAGAGAGAGAGAGAGAGAGAGAGAGAGAGAGAGAGAGAGAGAGAGAGAATAAAAGAGTGATTGTCTCTCTCTCTCTCACACACACTCTCTCCCTCTCCCTACTCTTTCTCCCACTCTCTCTCTCTCTCTCTCTCTCTCTCTCTCTCTCTCTCTGCCACTCACTCTCTCTCTCCTAGTCACTATCTCACTCTCTTTCCAACTCCCTCTTTTTTCTGACTCTGTCTGTCTGTCTCTCTCTTTAGCAACCTCTTTAGGGCGAGCGCCAGATGTAAAATCACTGCTTAATTACTCTATTACCCTCGTTAAATAAAGAATTCTCTCTCTTTCTCTCTCTCACACACACACACACACATCCACACACCCACACCCACATCCACACACACACATCCACACACAAACACACTCACTCCCACACATACCCCCCCACACACACACATTATAAGAAGTTCTTAAAAGTTCGAAGTTATTTTAGCATATAGGTTTTTTTTTATGGTCTTAACAGTTAAACATGTATTACGTTATCATTAAGATTCATGCTTTGTTAGCACTAAGCAGTTGTTTTAATCAGTCTGGTTTTCTCTTGTTTTCATCTTATGAACATTCTAAATGATAGACTAACTTATTGTCTTGTACAGAATAACAACTGTGTGAATGGTGCTATACTGAATGAAAGAGTGTGACATGAAGTTCTTGTACATCATTGTAAAGAGTGTGAATGACGTTTTAGTTTAGATGTCAAGCGCTTAGAGCAAGCCTTTTTAACGAAAGTTTTTGATTTAGCGCTATATAAATGTTCTTATTATTATTATTATTACACATGCACAAAATGAAGCTGACCTGTCCACGAGGAAGGGGGAACAGTTGCACTTGTCCAGCAGGAACTGCACCACGTGTTTCTGTCCCTCTGCGGCCGCCACGTGCAGCGCTGTTCTCCCGTCGTAGTCCGGTTGGTCCATGTCCATACCGCTCAGCGCACACCTACAGCACCAACAGCCATCCCAATAAAGTTATGAAAATGAGAAGAAACAAGAAGAGCAAACGCTCGATCGAGTCACTTTCGCAGTTCTGAATATTATATGAGGCATCAGATGGACAGGAAGAAATTGCTATTCACAACACAATGAGTCACGTTCACATAAAATTTGAGCCCGGTCACTTTTATAGTTTCCGAGAAAAGCCCAACGTTAAGTTGTGTGTTGCCGAACAGAAAAGGCTAGTTATCTCCCTTGTTTTTCTGATAACGTTCGTAAAAGGCTACAGATGTAAATACTTTGATGTAAAGAATAATCCTACAAAGTTTCAATCACATCCGATGAACTTTGTCAAAGATATAAAATGTCTAATTTTTCCTTTGACGCTGACCTGTGACCTTGAAAAAGGTCAAAGGTCAACGAAACCATTGTTAAAGTGTAGAGGTCATTGGAGGTCACGACTAAACAAAATATGAGCCCGATCGCTTTGATAGTTTCCGAGAAAAGTCCAACGTTAAGGTGGTGTCTACGGCCGGCCGGACGGCCGGCCGGCCGGACAGACTAACACTGACCGATTACATAGAGTCACTTTTTCTCAAGTGACTCAAAAATCACAAGAAAAGCAAATGCTATATATACGACTCCCCTTCGTCATGTCCCATTACAGTGGAACACCAACCCCCTCTCCCCTCAATATTAGACCCTCGACCACACTCTTATAGCCCAATTGAAGAGTCCCTCTCTTTTATTACCCCCACCCCACCGAAATAGAAGATTCCCTCCCCTTTAAGAAAACCTGGAAGAAACCTCACCTTCTGATTGCAGTGACATCACCATTGTAGGCAGAGAAGAGGAGGTCGACGATTTTGTTGGCCTGTTGTTCCACGTGTCTGATGCAGGGGTCCATCTTCACGGTGGTGAAGCGAATGTTGTCGTAGTTGTGGAAGTTGAACATCTTCACCAGCTCCTGTATGAACGACAGCAATCAATCGTGCAGGTATTTCTTCACATCATGGAAACTGCAAGAACCTTGCTAATACAGTGGAACCCCCCCCCCCTCCCCTTTTAAGCTCACCCCTCTCTATTCAAAATAAATAATGCATAACGCACTAAGAATATGTTCATACAAACAAACAATTCTTTGTTATATTCATCCATTGTTGCTTATGCATCACAATATATCTTGAAATATTCTATTGCTTGCTGGACATGTTAATTATGTCATTTGTGACCCTCCACCACGAAAGGAGTCGCATGTCACCTCGCGCGGTTCTGCGCTAGGCTTAATATAAGTCCGGGAGTGTCTGGTAACAGTGTGAGGGTCACCTTAGTCACAGGCTTATAACTCAAACTCTTTTTTAAAACGGGTTTCACCACTGGATAGAGCATAAAAAACTCTTTAGGAAAATGTACAAATATGAAAATCATACAAAGGTGACATGCGACTCATTCCGTGGTGGAGGGTCACATTTGTACTCCACTTCTATTTCTTCTTGTTGTCGAGTTACCCCTCAATGGACAAAAGCCGGATGAAACAAAAGCATGTTTGCATTGCTTATTCTGTCACCCTCAAAATATAAAGTGATACAGTCTTCTTCTTCTTCTTCTTCTGCGTTCGTGGGCTGAAACTCCCACGTACACTCGTGTTTTTTGCATGAGTGGAATTTTACGTGTATGACCGTTTTTTACCCCGCCATTTAGGCAGCCATACGCCGCTTTCGGAGGAAGCATGCTGGGTATTTTCGTGTTTCTATAACCCACTGAACTCTGACATGGATTACAGGATCTTTTTCGTGCGTACTTGGTCTTGTGCTTGCGTGTACACACGGGGGTGTTCGGACACCGAGGAGAGTCTGCACACAAAGTTGACTCTGAGAAATAAATCTCTCGCCGAACGTGGGGACGAACTCACGCTGACAGCGGCCAACTGGATACAAATCCAGCGCGCTACCGACTGAGCTACATCCCCGCCCCAGTGATACAGGGGAACCTGTCTATAAAAACCACCCAAGGGACTGATCAAAGGTGGTCTTCATAGACAGGTGATCTTTATGGAAAGGGTTGCCATTTGGCAAACACTCCACTGCCAAAAAAATACTGGCACGTATGTTACACAAATATGTCACACGTAGTTCAAAGCTCGCTGCAAAATAACCACACGCACACCTCAAGGGATGAACAAAAACAAACTACGTACGCTGCAGAACTGAACGCCCCGCATGCTGTTGCCGTAGGAGTCAAGGGGAGGCGACCACATGACGATTCCCATCACATTCGGTACCACCAGCATGATTCCCCCTGCCACGCCAGACTTGCCTGGCAGACCAACCTAGGAACACATGTACATCATCATCATCATCAATCCCCTGTCATGGCAGTCCCATCTAGAAACACATAATCATCGTCATCATCATCATCATCATCATCATCAATCCCCTGTCATGGCAGTCCCATCTAGAAACACATAATCATCGTCGTCATCATCATTGTCTTCATAATCATCATCATCATCATCATCATCATCATCATCATCATCATCATCATCATCATCATCATCTTCATCATCATCTTCATCATCATCATCATCAATCCCCTGTCTTGCCTGGCAGACCCACCTAGAAACACACAGACTAAGTTTTTAAAAGCAGTGCGTTAAAATCGAGACTGCAAACAGTTCCTGGAAATCAAAAATACAGTACAGAATGACCGAAGCGTTTGACAAGTGCAATGGCCTAGTGGTTTTGTGTGTTAGGTCCGGGTTTCAAATCCCGGCGGCGCCTGGTAGGTTAAGGGTGGATATTTTTCAGATCTCTCAGGTCAACTTACGTGCAGACATGCTAAAGTCTCATCTCCCTCCGTGTTTACATGCAAGCACAATACCCAAGTATGCACATGCGTGTGTACACAATGGGGGATAAGGCACTAGCTGGTCCCATACATTAACCTGAGAGATCGGATAAATCTCAACCCCTTAACCCCCCAGACGCGGCCGGGATTCAAACCCACGACCTTCCGCTTGGGAGGCCGGGTGCTTATCCACTGAGCCAGGGGGGGCTAAGAAAGGGGGGTTCCGCTGTATGATAAAAAAGCAACGAGTGTAAATCTGGTACGACACAGCAAGCCATGTAGTATTCTGTTTATCCTACATACTGTACTTACGTGTATTTTACTGAAAATGTCCTGCATTCGAGGCAGCTACATTGAAGACGTTTGTTTTAGAACCTCGATCTCTTCTGAAGCCTCGTGCAATCTATTACGTCAAAGCAAAGAAACGTCACTCTGAAAGTGTGGCGTGACGTGTTAGTTCTAAAGATTCATCGAGGGTAATTAGCGAGCGCAATTTGTGTTTCTATAATAACGTTTTTCTCGGTGACTTTGGCATCATAAGCAGTGGAAAAACAGGTCCCTGCCAGACTTGCTTGACATGACCTCATTTACATGATATACACACGTGTGATTTGAACGATTATTATCTCACGGGTGTCTCTCTCACGTATGTAGGATAAACCAGTGTTTACCTTGAAGGCAAACTGTCCAGAGTAGTCGTACATGCCGCAGGACAGCATGAGCGACAGCGTGTCTCGGATACAGAAGGGCTCCAGGACTTTGTCGTCTGTGATGGGACAGATCCCCCCATTGGCCAGGGTGGCGGCTACCACTGCCGCTGAGTCGCACGTCATCTCCACCGAGCAAAGCTGAAAACACGTTTGAATGGTTGGCAAGGCCATAATTAAAAAAATTTTTTGTTTCCAATGACATGGAAAGTAAAAAAAAAAAAATAAAAAAAAAAATTAGGGTGGGTAGGTCTGTTTCTCTTTTTTGTAATCAAAGTTTTTTTGGGCTTTTTTGTGGCCAGAAATGATGCGAGGTGTGTCCCTTGGCTGTCGGATAATTAAGTTCAACATGTAGGATGTGTCAGGGTAGTTAAACTTTAAGACACATTCACAGACACATGAAGACCAAGACTCACACAAAGACACCCCCACCCCCCCCCCCCCCCCCATAGGGGCAACCTGAGGACTCTATAAAATCCTATCCTCTTATCCCCCCCCCCCCCACACACACATAAGATTTTATTTCAACCACGTGCATTACACAGGAATATATTTTGGTTTGAGTTCATTCAACACAAATATAGTACATTCAGACACAACAACCAAACAGAGTGCTAACAGAACTGCATACACACACTCACTTACACCCACACCCACACCCACACCCACACCCACACTCACACACACACTCTACATTATACCGCGTTCACATCTTGTCAACTTCACATAAAATACTCTGTTGGCACACACACACATACTCTAGTATCTTTGATGCTTGTTGGAGGAACTCTTCCAGTCAAATCGAACCCATACAAGTAATAGGGCCTTAACCCCTTCACTGCCCACCCCGTATGTAATACGTGGTCATTTTCGGTTTGTCCTACGCCCATAACCGTATCTCATACGTGGGATTTGTGTCAACAACATTTCAGGACATTTCTGAAAACTAAATGGGAGGTAACCACTGTCCAAGTACTTGTAGGGGTTCTAAACACATTTCTTTCCCATAGACCGTTCGGATAATGCTGTTATACTGTGGCAGTGAAGGGGTTAACTAACCTGGAAGTAGAAATCCATGATTTCCATCAAGTTGGTTCCTTTGGGGAAGCACTGCAGACAAACAAATCAATACGTAAATCAGTAATCATTGATTATCAAAGCTGAGGAATTTTTCTCTTCAAGGAAGGTGAAATATCTGACCTTGCATCCGAAACCAAATCTCTCTCCAACTTTCTACTTTCACTGAATTCATTCTCTTAAGTCTGCGAAAGAAAAACTTTCAATTTTACGAACAGAAAATGACTGTAGTCTACACAAAGGGCGATAAGGCACTAGCAGGTCTGCACATAAGTTGACCTGGGAGATCGGAAAAATCTCCAACCAAAGCCCACCAGGTGCGGCTGGGATTTGGACATACGGCCTTCCGCACGGGAGGCCGGCGTCTTATCCGCTAGGCTATTACGTACCCGTCGAATGGTTTCAACAACTACTACTGTAACTACTACTACTACTCACACCAGAAAAGCAAAACAAGAACAGAGGTAAAATACAAAAAGATGCTGCTCACTTGCTTCTCCTTCATGTGATAAGCGATGGCGAAATTCCTGTCGGCCGTGTCTCGTTCGGACAAAAACCTGCGACGGGAAAAACACAATTTCATTCAGTAATAAGTCAAGTCAAAGTCAGTTTATTTACCAAATGCAAAGCACAGGATTTTGTTATGGTGTATGCATCCAAACTTCACACTCCTTCCACACGCATATTATATCATAATAAATATGTACAGATAAAGTGTTCAATTTCACTGGGCCTATTTACATGTGTACACCAACCAGACAGTTCAAAACGGACTGGTTGTTCTTTTAGCACCAATTTGACAGGAGTAATCACAGGTTACATGGATAAAGATAAATGAATTCCCTAAAATCATATCTGAAAATATAGTCATCAATATAATAAATCCGAGTACATGCTAACACAGTTATTCAAAGGACACAACCCTTACATCTATTAAGATATTTCATTTAAGGATACTCGATCCCTTTCAGAACTTTAACTGACACATATCACAAATCTAACAGATCTAAGAACGATCCACCATTGAGGCCGCAAGGACTGCCTCAGGAAAGAAACTGTTTCTGAAACGAGAAGTCCTGCTCTTCAGAGCGCGGAAGCGCTTGCCTGACGGGAGGAGCTCGAACAGATGGCCGGCTGGGTGAGATGAGTCTGCCACTATACCCCTAACTCTCTTTGCTAATAGTTTATGTATCGATTAAACATTGGAATTTCCTTCTTCGAGCCATGTGACGTCAGAGTCCAACAAAAACTCATACTTAGGCGGTTAGCCGAGATTACAAAAGAGTGTCTAGTTTGTGGAGTTCAATCATAAAAAGTAAAATGAATTCTAAAAAAATTCGATCGATACATAACTGTAGTAGTGTTATTTGTATTTTTGACCAATATTACATTTTACACAGATATCATTATCAACAGTCATTGTCAAACTGGCGCGGTCTCAGAGGAATTCTGACTGTCTCAATCTGTGTAAAATGTCATATTTTGGTCAAAAATACAAATAACATGTAATATTGGAGTACAAATTAAATAGAATAAAAAGAGACAACAACATTACAAACAAAACGGAAAGAGCAGCATAGACAAGATCTAATGTAGAAAATGTCTGCCTCAACGATTCCACATACAAAATTAGCAAAAAGAAGCAGACCTCATGCCTATAAAAACTGCAGTGGAACTTGTTTGACAATTCATTTGTATAGACTTAAAGCAAAACATTGCTTTGCACATTCAAGTACTGTGAGTGCAACCCCCCTTTTAAGACCCCCAATTTAAGACTTCCTCTTTTTTTTAGACCCTCCTTTCTCAGATGTTCTGTTCATAGCCTCTGTTAATTTACTACCATTTTAAGACTCCCTCCATTTTAAGACTCCCTCCATTTTAAGACTCTCTCCATTTGAAGACTCCCTCCATTTGAAGACTCCCTCCATTTGAAGACTCCCTCCATTTAAAGACTCCCTCCATTTTAAGACCTGATTGGGGTGTTGCAGGTAGCTTTGTTTCCTCCTTGGGGATGAAGCTACCAGGGGAAGGGATTGTGTTGGAGGTGCGGGTAGAGGGGTAGCCCTCCCGGTGCTCCCCCTTGGACCTCCCTAGTCTAGGACCCTGGGTCTTCGCGAGGTGGCCATTGTGGCGTAATCCCTCCGAACTAGCATAACGTTTCCCTATCCCAAGACCGACCGTGCGTGGTCTATGACCACATCCTCTACGAGGTGACCCTATCAACTAGGCAGCGCAAGCCCCTAGGCGAAACACGGCGGATCTAGAGGAGAGAACCTCGATAAAAAATTTGAGCTGCCATGAAGACGGAGCATGTTGGCTGAGGACAGCGGGCAGACCTTCTGTGCCGACACCCATCTACAGGAGAAAACCAGGCATGCACGCATCAAACCCAACATGGCCATACAAAAAGAAAAAAAGAAAAAAGACCTGATTTTCTCAGATTTTTTGAGGTCTTAAAAGGGGGTTCCACTGTATGGGTATACTTCAAGACATAAAAGTACACCTACACTGAATTGTTGAAGCTAACAAACTCATCTCCTGCAAGTCTTTTGAACATTTTCAGCGTCTGAAACAGATTCAAAGACAAATCACACACCGACACTCCACAATCACCTCAAAGAAATGAATTGAAATCTCTGGTGTGAACAGCTGAAACAAGCACAGAAACAAAAAACACTATCATCACATAATGAATCTTTTACTAAGAACAAAATGTATCAATGTTTAAAAGCACACGCGGGAGACTTAGGCAGGACAGCTGGAACACACACACATTCACATCAGGGGACATTACCCAGGAAATTCAAAGAAGGATCAGAGCTGCACTGTGTCCCCTTTTTCCAAAAGTCAACAGATGATTTTCAGAAAGAACTCTGTCAGGTTTGTATGGGTTGTGAAAGAGTGAGAACCCTTGCTTTTACTTAGGCCTAAAAAAAAATAGGTGTGGTTATGGTAACCCGACCTACCCTATTTTTAGGGGCCGACCCTATAACTTTTTATTACATTTGTAAAAAAAAAATAAAAAAATAAAAAAACACAAAACAAGAAGAGCAAACGCTCGATCGAGTCACTTTCGCAGTTCTGAATATTATATGAGGCATCAGATGGACAGGAAGAAATTGCTATTCACAACACAATGAGTCACGTTCACATAAAATTTGAGCCCGGTCACTTTTATAGTTTCCGAGAAAAGCCCAACGTTAAGTTGTGTGTTGCCGAACAGAAAAGGCTAGTTATCTCCCTTGTTTTTCTGATAATGTTCGTAAAAGGCTACAGATGTAAATACTTTGATGTAAAGAATAATCCTACAAAGTTTCAATCACATCCGATGAACTTTGTCAAAGATATAAAATGTCTAATTTTTCCTTTGACGCTGACCTGTGACCTTGAAAAAGGTCAAAGGTCAACGAAACCATCGTTAAAGTGTAGAGGTCATTGGAGGTCACGACTAAACAAAATATGAGCCCGATCGCTTTGATAGTTTCCGAGAAAAGATATAAAATGTCTAATTTTTCCTTTGACGCTGACCTGTGACCTTGAAAAAGGTCAAAGGTCAACGAAACCATCGTTAAAGTGTAGAGGTCATTGGAGGTCACGACTAAACAAAATATGAGCCCGATCGCTTTGATAGTTTCCGAGAAAAGTCTAACGTTAAGGTGGTGTCTACGGACGGCCGGCCGGACAGACTAACACTGACCGATTACATAGAGTCACTTTTTCTCAAGTGACTCAAAAAACCGAGTGCAGAAAACGCAATGAAAGCAAAAGCGCTCGAGTCGTACACTTATTTCCCTGTCAAGTAGGTTTAAATTTTACACATTAGAAAAAAAAGTAAAAAAAAAAAAAAAAGGGATTGCCTACCTTCCTACCCTATTTTTTTTGGCTATGTTACCTTAACCACACCTATTTTTTTTTTTGGCCTTAGACAAATATTGACATTTGCTTCGTGTACACGTGTTTAGACACACCCCCTTGCTCGTGATTTGCCTCTAATGTCATGTGGGGAAACTTGCAGGGATGTTACGGGCGAGTCACTAGCTAGAGGGTGTGTCTCAAACACTTGTACGGGCGGGGATGTAGTTCAGTCGGTAGCGCGCTGGATTTGTATCCAGTTGGCCGCTGTCAGCGTGAGTTCGTCCCCACGTTCGGCGAGAGATTTATTACTCAGAGTCAACTTTGTGTGCAGACTCTCCTCGGTGTCCGAACACCCCCGTGTGTACACACAAGCACAAGACCAAGTGCGCACGAAAAAGATCCTGTAATCCATGTCAGAGTTCGGTGGGTTATAGAAACACGAAAATACCCAGCATGCTTCCTCCGAAAACGGCGTATGGCTGCCTTAATGGCGGGGTAAAAACGGTCATACACGTAAAATTCCACTCGTGCAAAAAACACGAGTGTACATGGGAGTTTCAGCCCATGAACGCAGAAGAAGAAGAAGAAGAAACACTTGTACAGGAAGCACATGTCGATATATTATGTCAAAAAAAAAGCAAGGGTACGCACTCTTGAACAACCCACACAAACCCGACAGTTATTTGTGGAATTTATTAGTTTTAGCAGTAATCTTCAGCTTTAATCAATCAATCAATATGAGGCTTATATCGCGCGTATTCCGCGGGTACAGTTCTAAGCGCAGGGATTTATTTTTTATTTTATTTTATTTTTTTTTATTGGCTCACGTAAGTGTAGCCTATGCGATGATAAACTTTGTCTGTCTGTGCGTGCGTGCGTGCGTGCGTATGTATGTATGTATGTGTGTATGTCTGTGGTAGAAACTTTAACATTTCCGAGTCTATGGATTACGTCAGTCTCGGTCAAAAGTGTTCGACGTGTGTGATAGAAACTATTTGAAGACGTCACATTATGACGTAAGAGGGTTAGACGTCACGCAAAGGAATTACTGAAAGTCTCGGTCATTGTTATTGTGAGCGGGCCGAGACTTCTTGGCAGATCCAGGGTCTCGCTTTCTTGCATAGTTTCACCTATGCTTACTGTGTGTGTGTGTGTGTGTGTGTGTGTGTGTGTGTGTGTGTGTGTGTGTGTGTGTGTGTGTGTGTGTGTGTGTGTGTGTGTGTGTGTATGTGTGACGGAGTGATTGAGTTTGTGTTACTGTTTGTCAATTTCTTACGTGAGCCTTGAAGGCTTCGCCTCTTGTTTTTTTTATGCAATTTATATCGCGCACATAATTATTCAAGGCGCAGGGATTTATTTATGCCGTGTGAGATGGAATTTGTTTACACAATACGTCACGCATTCACATCGGTCAGCAACGAACAGGGTGTCAATCCTCTTAAGAAACAGTTGCCATTGTGTCTTGTTCAAGGTGAAATCCATCTTGACTGCTAAGGGAACTAAATGCAGAAAAAGTCAAAGTTTTTTTTGATCAAAATGAGGATTTCACTCACATAGTCGAAGCGGTCAGCAAGGTTGAGTTCCGGTTTGACCAGTGACGACGTGACGATGGCGCCAGAGTTGACCATGGGGTTGTGGGGTTTGTCTGCAGAAACAAAAATTGCTAATATGTCAATTTAACTGTAGGATATCCTGGTTCACTTTAATTACAGGGTGCTCTGCAGAAAGAAATGCTTATATGTCGAGTTAACCCTCGGATATCCTGGTTCGCTTTAATCAACAAGAGTCGACCCCTCCCCCCTGGCCCACTCCGCTTACCTTGAGTTTTGTTTTTGTTTTCTGGTGTGTTTTAAAAAAAAAAAGAAGTTTTTACCTCATTTGCATGCAGGTTGCTACATGTACTACCTTTATATTTTGCCTTCTCTCTGGGTTTTTTTACAATTTGTTTTACAATTTTTTATTTTTTTTTATTTCAGGCATTCTTTTTCATAGATCTTTTTCTTTTTTCTATCAGGTTCTTACATTTTTAAATCAACAACTTAATTAATAAATTAATATCGTGTTGGCAAAAAAATTTAAAAAAAATTCACACCATAAATGTACTTCCAATGTTTAATTCCAATTAAACACCCAAATCCAACTTTACCCTGAGGGTTGAGTCCGATGATATTGAAGCGCTGGCCGCTGGGTTCTTGCCCCACATACTGGTGGACGACATCAGGTTCTACGTCATTCAGCGCCAGGGCGTACGTCAAAGGTTTGCTGATGGACTGCAGGCAGAAGGGTGTGTTGGCGTCACCCAAAGCGTACCTGTGGTGAAGAAAAATGAAAATAAATCAGTAAAATGACAAATGTGAAGAATGTTTGAGCCTGATGTGCTTAAACAGCAGACTCATCGAAATGGAAAATGTCTGTAACACGGAATGATTGGAATTGAAAATTTCTTGAACACACACTGAATGTAAATGGAACATTTCGTGAACACTGACTGATTGAAATGAAAAACTTCTTTACCACTGATTGGAAATGGGATTTTTTTTTGAACAGACTGATTGATATATTTGAACATTTCTTGAACACAGACCAATAGAAATGAAAACAATTTTCTTGAACACACTGATCAAAATGCAACATTTCTTGAATACAGACTGATAGAAATGGAACATTTCTTGAACTGACTGAAATTAAAAATTTCTTCAACACAGACTGATCGAAATGAAAAATTCCAGTTGCCTGTCTTTGTCTCTCCAATGTACGAATGGCCAGGACCCAGGACCCTGGACTGATCTTTGCCAGTGTTGACTGTAATTTGTTTCTTTCTCCCAAACTCTCTTTCTCCCTTTCTCCTCCACTCTCACTCCCCATCTCTCTCTCTTTCTCCCCAACTCACTTCTTTCTCCTTCTCCCCAACCCCCAACTTGCTTCTTTCTCCCCAAATTTCTATCTCTTGATCCCTCTCACCCCCCTCTCTCACACACTCCCTCCCTCTCTTTCTCACACTCTGACTCTCTCCATCCCCCCCCCCCCTCCCCTCCCTCTGTCTCATTAACAACACTGATGCCTACCTCTGTCCATCAACGGTACAAATGGCCAGGCCCCAGTATTCTGGACTGATCCTCGCCAGTTGTGGAATGTAATTGGCTGGCTGAAAGGGAAACAGAAAATCCATTTCAATTTACTAATGGCTTGAGGGTAGGAGGGTTAATTTGTCTGGAGGGGAGATGGGGGATGCCATAATGGAAGGAGATTTCAGAAAGATCTCACAAGATAGATAAGCCCCCTCATGATGATGATGATGATGGTGATGATGAATTAAATGATGATGATGATAATGATGATGATGAAAATGAGGATGAACAAAGCTGAGGTAATAGAGGAGCTATATCGCAGAAAGACAGACTGAAAGAGAAGTATTATTTCAAACAGAAAGAAACAGACAGGCAGACAGACAGAGTCAAGTCGAAGGTTGGGCACACAGACAGGCGAACATAAAACAAAACTGAAACAACAAGAAAAACAACGTGTCTTCAAAACGTTTTAAGCAACAACAACAACAAAAACACACACAAAATAATATTTTTTTACATACCATCCTGAAGTAGGCAGTTACATGCTGAAATATTGATATATATATAAACATACCTAACCTGTATACTGGTGTGTTTTCTTTTTATTTACAAAAAATAATCATCTGACCTCTCCTGAAGTGTTGGGTTTTGCATTCCAGTACAGGTTGTCGATGTTTCTGCAGAAATCCTGAAACTCTGGAAGGATGAACTGACGTCTGAACGCCTTGGCGATCAGCACTATGTTTTCTGTCACGCATCTGAAACAAGAGATAATATAATACGTGTATCAGGAGAGATATCAGTGTTCTCCAATAGCAAAAGCAAAGCAAACAAAAACACACAAAAAATGTTACCGATGACAAGGGGAAACAAATTGGGGTCAGTAGTTTTGTGTTGTTGGTGCTTGTTTTGAGTAAGGGTCGGGAAATCAGAAACATTAAATCTTTTTTTCTTGGCCTTAGTGGTTTCTGAAGTGCAGACGGAATGGTGCATATGTGGTGCATATCATGTTATATGCCACTGAAAAGGTTACCTCAGTTTTACAATGCGATTAATCTTTCCTTCTTCTGTTCTGCAAGGGTACAACAATGCTTAGCTCTCTGTATGACAGTCTGTTTTCAAAATATCAGAATGTTTATATGCTTGCAAGCATATATACACAGCAACACACGCAAGCATACATACATACAAATACACGAACGCACGCACATGCTCACAAGTTTTAGTAAAAAATGATAGAAAAGCAAATTTCACAGTTGCAAAGTTTCACTGGAACATTAACTCAAAGAAACGTCAAGAAACAAACAAACGAACAAACTAAAAATTAAAAAAAAAGGAAATGTAAATAAATAATACATTATGTTGTAGAACATACCAACGAAAATGGAAATCTCATTCATGAATTTTCCAGAAACAATTTCTTTTTAAAATGTGCACTTATCAGACTCAGAATTTTTGCAGCAAAGAACATAATGCATATTGGGAGACAAGCACGTATAAAAAAAACTTTTTTTTTTTGTTCCTTCAGATGTTTGAAATTATTATCATCAGATCTAATTTATCCTAGTCCATCTGGTTTATATAAAATTTTAAAAAACACACCTGAAGAACTTTTGATTAAAAGGGTACAATTTTGCAGAAAATTCCTTTGCCGAGAGAGCTTGCTATGCCTGAAAAATGCACCATAAATACTCACAGGTCGAAAGTCGCCTTATTTGGTATGAATTTGTCTCGAATGTTACTTTCACATTCTGCCCAGCTGGCATCAAACATAATTCTGAGATTACACCGTGGAAGACACAACATGAGCACGTAAAAAGCATTGTTTGTTGTACTCCATTGATCCAAAAGACTAGTTTTGGAAATAATTCCGTCGCACACACACACGCATGTTCTCTCTCTCTCTCTCTCTCTCTCTCTCTCTCTCTCTCTCTCTCTCTTTCTCCTCTCTCCTCTCTCCTCTCTCTTTCTCTCTCTCTCTCTCTCTCTCTCTCTCTCTCTCTCTCTCTCTCTCTCTCTCTCTCTCTCTCTCTCTCTCTCTCTCTCTCTCTGCACCGGAGACATTACGTGATAATTTTATTTTGAACTATAACAGACTAAAAATCATAACACCGACTCCACGTATTGACCTTTTCAAATCAAGCCTTCTTTATTCAGGTGCGGTCCTATGGAACTCACTGCCTATTTTTCTTGAGCATAAAACAAACACAGACAGCTTCAAAAAAAAATTATATGTCGCACATAATGCAACTAAACATGTGCTGAATGGTTCATCAATTCATTTAAAATGTATGTGCATGTTAAACAAAATTATAATAATATGCAGATCTAAATTAAGTTATGTTATGTACTTAAAATGCAGCATGACAATTCATTTTTGGCTCACGTAAGTGTAGCCTATGCGATGGTAAACTTTGTCTGTCTGTGCGTGCGTGCGTGCGTATGTATGTATGTGTGTATGTCTGTGGTAGAAACTTTAACATTTTTGGCTAAACACCGAAATACTCATTTCACGTGGTTAATTTTCAAGCACCATCTTCAAATTATTGAAGCAATGATCAACATTGTGTCGGCATGTGTGTAGTTAAAGCGTGTATCCAAAGAAAACGGGTGGTGGGGGGTTTTGAAGGGGTACAAGCAGTTGACTGATTTGTGTCGTGTTTGGCATGTAGACGGCAGGTCAGGTGTCAAGATCAGGTCAGGGGTCGCGCGAAGGATTGTGGTCCAGTTCTCACCTCGCCGATTCGCCGGGGAAGACGATTTCATGTTGTTCGGTTTCTAAGCTCCAGAAAAGTAAATAAAGAAGATACCAAAGGGAGATTTCCTACAATTTGATCTGCACAGCGTGTTTCCAATGTCCACGCGAGGAAGAGCTGTCGAAAGCGCGGCAGTCAGTGTCGATCTTGCAGCCGTATCCCGGTAAGTTCAGAGACAGATCTAGTGTCTCCCACTCTGATAACGTGTCACCTACTGTTAATCCGTTTTGTTTTAATTTCTTTTTATTTCAGCAGACACGGATGTCAAACACAGTGCTAGGCAGTCACCTCTAGTGAAATGAGTTGATCTAAAGTGCCTGTAATGTTTGGATGTCTTTGCTCGTGGTTCGATTTATGTGAATTTCAAGACTTGCAGTAGAGTCTCAAGTTAAGTTTACTCTGCCCGAAAAAAAACTGTCCACCATTTACTTGAACATGCAGATATAAGGAAACGGAATGAATCTGTTCTCAAAGTCAAAATGATCACGATTTTTTCCTCAGATTCAAAACATGCACTGTCATGGTTTTGTCTGTACAATTTAGTAAGTCTTAAGTACTTTGCAACAACTTCCTTGAACGTGAAAGACAGTTTTTGAATGCTAGATCTGTATCGCGTTTCATTCCAGACTCGATCCTCTCTTTGATTGTAGATCTACTGTTTGCTGTTTACGCACTATCATATGATTCGCTATGTAACGTTTGGTAAGCTTACCTTGCCACAGCTTTCTTGTCTTTGTTGGCATTTCTGGCTGTGTTGACCGTCAGAATTATTTTAAGAACCAGGCTGCTGCAGTCGACATGTTTCGCATATTGTAGGGTTACCATGCTGCATAGGTAAAGTGGCTTGTATAACCTGACTATTCTGTTTCAAAACACTGTTTATATTTGTGTAGGTTGTAGTCATCATAACTAATCGCATTTTGCCATTTGTTTCAGAAAGGAGGTTAACCTACAACAAGATCGACGCTATGTCAGATATATGCCTCAGCCACATGAAGACTTCCGAATTTAGATCTACTCGGCATGGTGACAAGTCTTGATGAAAAGTATAGGACTGAGGACAGCAGTGGAAAAAGTGCCCACATGGCAGGTACCTAACCTATTACCCTAGTCATTTTATCTGTTTGCCTTCTTTTGAAAATTATACATGGAGTTGATATGATGCGTTAGTTTTAACTGTGTGTGTGTGTGCGTGTGTGTGTGTGTGTGTGTGTGTGTGTGTGTGTGTGTGTGTGTGTGTGTGTTTGTGTTACGGAGTGAGTGAGTTTGTGTTATGTTACTGTTTGTTGATTTCTTACGGGAGCCTTGAAGGCTTCGCCTCTTGTTTAAATTTGTATCTGTATATATATATACAGTTATAATGTATTAAGTTTGATGTGATAGTTCTTTGATTATATTGTTTTCTGTTCTTGTTGACCCTATGTTAGGGCGAGGGCTGGATGTAAAAAAGCAATATTCTTGCTTATCTATTACCCTCGATAATAAAGATTTTGTCTTGTCTTGTCTTGTCTTGTCTCTCTCTCTCTGTCTCTCTGTCTCTCTCTCTCTCTCTCTCTCACTCACACTACAGACACACACACACACCCTTGTACTCTTAGAAGAAGAAAAAAAATCCCTCCTCTCCTCCCCCCCCCCCTCCTCACACACACTAAGCCTTGCATTCTTTGGAGAAAAAAAACCTCCCTCCTAACCCCTTCTACAACCCCCCTCCCCCGGCCCCCCTCCCCCCCCCCCCCCCCCCCCATCACTCGTCCCAACCACCCACACCACACTCTCTCATACCCACCCATCCCAAAGAACAAAGGCTTAGAGACAGAATCTGTACACTTACGATTTGAAAGCAGGTCTGTCCAGCATAATGTTCTGCATGCCCTCAAACTCAGAGGAAGTATTATTTCCCAGTTTTCGCATGGATTCCGCCAGTCTTGGATCGTTGACTCGTAAGCCGGTATCCCTGAGTGCCTGAAAGTGAAATCAATTCACCAATCAGACAGGAAATTAATTGAAAAAATTAAATTGAATATAAATGAATCCCTCTATTCGACCGTCCATCCATTCATGCACCCAACTCAGCAAATTGACCAATCAAAAAAAATATTGATTATTTCATAAACAAACAAGAAACAGCATTTGCTAGCTTCGAATCTTTTGATTCCATAACTTATCTCTCCAATCTTTGAAGAACTATTGCATCCGTGCATTTTTCAGAAAAAACAAACAAATGAACAAACAAACAAACAAAAAACAAACAAACAGCCAGCCAGTGGACAAACCAATGAACAAACAACAAACAGACAAACCAACAAACGAACAAACAAACAAACAAAACAGGACACATCATTTGCTAGCTTCGAATTTTCTGATTCTATAACTTATTACTCCAATGAAGAACTATTGCATCCGTGCATTTTTCAGAAAAACAAACAAACAAACAAACAAACAGACATCCAATGGACATACCAAGGAACAAACAATGTCCACGCCTACAAACCAATGAACAAACAAATTCCACACCTAGAAACCAATGAACAAACAGACTTACCAATGAACAAACGAACAGACAAACCAATGAACAAACAATGTCCACACCTACAAAGCAATCAACAAACAGACAAACCAATGAACAAACAATCAAACAAAATAAACAAACAAACAAACAAAAAGCAAATGTTTACACACCCCAAGGAATTTTCCGAGAGACAGGCGGCCATCTTTTTCTTTGAGATAGTCGAACAGGGCACCCTCCACATCCGCGAAATCTGCTTTTAGGTCACTGAAAATAAAGAATAATTCACATAAAGTCATATAACATAATGACAAGAATACTGTAATTACCATCAAAACTGATACCACGGAGATGCTCATCGTCGCAATCACTGAAAATAAAATATAATTCACATCAGACATGAGGAAAGAAAATGGTCAAAAAGGAGAAAAAAAGGTTTTCCAAATCCAAAATAAGACAAAATTTGGACGATTTTATCAGCTCTTCTTAACCAGATGTAAGATGGAGGGAAACTGATTTACACATTAGGAGTGTTGCGTAAAGCTTCAAAATCAATGTAATGTGTCCATTTTCATATCCAATATGAAAACCCGGAGAGGTTCAAAATGTGAAATTCCTCCAAAAGAAGAAGATTCTCATGCCTGCATAATGACAAGAATACTGTAATTACCATCAAACCTGATATCACGGTGATGCTCATTATCGCAATTACAAGTACCATAATTTGGTCACTGAAAATAAAATATAATTTACATAAAGTCATGTACCATAATGACAAAAATAGGGAAATAACTATCGAAACTGACATCAAGGTGATGCTCATCGCCTTAATTATCATAATGAGGTGTCACACACCTGAAATAATTATGATCCTCTGTAGCATAAAGCATCATCAGAATTATCATGATTATTATTTATCTTTCTGAATTAATTTCAGGCAACAGTGGTATCATCGTCATCACAATTATTGTGTGTGTGTGTGTGTGTGTGTGTGTGTGTGTGTGTGTGTGTGTGTGTGTGTGTGTGTATGTGTGTGTGTGTGTGTGTGTGTGTGTGTGTGTGTGTGTGTGTGTGTGTGTGTGTGTGTGTGTGTGTGTGTGTGTATGTGTGTGTGTGTGTGTGTGTGTGTGTGTGTGTGTGTGTATGTGTGTGTATGTGTGTGTGTGTATGTGTGTGTATGTGTGTGTGTGTATGTGTGTGTGTGTGTATGTGTGTATGTGTGTGTGTGTGTATGTGTGTGTGTGTGTGTGTGTGTGTGTGTGTGTGTGTGTGTGTGTGTGAACGTGCAAGACAGGCACTGGTCGTCTTTCAGATCCACTGTATAGTTAAACCTTGTAAGTTTTAAGATCACTTCAGGGCCGTGAACAAAAGAGAGAGAGAGAGAGAGAGAGAGAGAGAGAGAGAGGGAGAGAGAGGGAGAGGGAGAGAGAGAGAGAGAGAGAGAGAGAGAGAGAGAGAGAGAGAGAGAGAGAGAGAGAGAGGCCGAGGGGAGAGAGAGAGAGAGAGAGAGAGAGAGAGAGAGAGAGAGAAAGAGAGAGAGAGAGAGAGGGAGAGAGAGGAAGAGAGAGGGGAGAAAAAGGAAGAGAGAGAGGGAGAGAAAGAGAAAGAAAGAAAGAAAGAAAGAGAGAGAGAGAGAGAGAGAGAGAGAGAGAGAGAGAGAGAGAGAGAGAGAGAGAGAGAGAGAGATGACAATGACAATGACAAATTCTTTATTTTACGAGGGTACTGGCATAAGCAAACAGGTGCTTTTTTACATCCAGCCCTCGCCCATGGGAGGGTTTAATCTAATGATAATACGTTTTAAAAGTGTTGGAATATCAATTAAAGAAGTAATAAAAACAAACGATGTACAAGCAAACGATTAACAGAGAGAGAGAAAGAGAGAAAGAGAGAGAGAGAGAGAGAGAGAAAGAGAGAGAGAGAGAGAGAGAGAGAGAGAGAGAGAGAGAGAGAGAGAGAGAGACTCAGACTCAGAACTTTATTACAAAAGGATAAAGGTTTTAGGCAAAGCCTATTCTTCCAACCTGTCCTTTATACAACACATAAAGACAGACGGACATAAAAAATAAAACTTCAATGAGATAAGATACAGAATTACATTGTATGGATTGCAACACTATGTGTATTTAAGGAATTATATAAGGAGAACTAAAAAATTACAAAATTACATTGACATAGTTAAACCTTTCATTTTGAGAATTAAGTTGCTCAAATCAGCTACACATCCGTTAACACTAGTACAAAATGTTCAACAAAATAACAATCGAGAGAGAGAGAGAGAGAGAGAGAGAGAGAGAGAGAGAGAGAGAGAGAGAGAGAGAGAGAGAGAGAGAGAGAGAGAGAGAGAGAGAGAGACGCACACACACATAGGTAGAGATATAATATCCATTTCTGACTCTCTCTCTCTCCCTTCCTCCCTCACCCCCCCCCCCCCCCCCCCTGCGACCCACATTTCGCCCACCAGCACTGAAATGGTATTACAAGCAGTGAAAGAAGCTATTTTCACTCGCACTCCACACAAAAACACACGCGAATCAGAGTACCCACAAGAGTGCACAGACCAAGAATAAAAGTGCCAGTTTACTATGCCATGCAAGGGCAACGTACAAGGGCAACGTTTAAAGGCACATTCCTTGCGAAACCGATCATATCACATAGCCTTCACAGAGGCGTCCAGGCCTTTATACGATAGAAGAACATAGTTCCACTCAGACAGATATATATATACCAAGGATAAAGATGCTAGTTTAATGTATTATGCAATGTTTTTAGGCGCATTCCCAGTGAAACCAATTATGTCATCTAGTACTGATGTAGCCTTCACAAAACTGCCCAGGATTTCACATGAAAGAAGAACTTCGTTCCACTCAGACATATACCAAGGGTAAAGTTGCCAGTTTGCTGCACTGAGCAAGGGCGTGTAATCTTACAGGCACATTCCTAATGAAACGATTCATATCTGACTTAGCCTCCGCAGAGACGTCCAGGCCTTTATATATACGATAGGAGAACATCGTTCTACTGAGACATATATATACCAAGAGTCAAGGTGCCAGTTTGCTGCACCAAGCAAGGGCATGCAATGTTTCAGGCCTATTCATCGTGAAACCAATCATATCAGCTACCCTTCACAGATCTTTCCAGGCTTTAATATTAAAGAACAACTGTCAACATCTCTCCACTGAGACATATACCAAGAGTCAAGGTGCCAGTTTGCTGCACCAAGCCAGGCCAGGGCATGCAATGTTTCAGGCCTATTCCTCGTGAAACCAATCATATCACATACCCTTCACGGATCTATGTAGGCTTTTATATATGGTAGAACAACATGGTTCCACTCAGACATATACCACGATTCAAGGTTCCAGTTTGCTGCGCACCAAGCAAGGGCATGCAATCTCACAGGCACATTCCTCGTGAAAAACGAATCATATTATCTAGCCCTCGCAGATATAAATGTCCAGGCATTTCTGAGAAACCAGCACGGTTAGCCTAGTGGTAAGGCGTCCGCCCCGTGATCGGCAGGTCGTGGGTTCGAACCCAGGCCGGGTCATACCTAAGACTTTAAAATTGGCAATCTAGTGGCTGCTCCGCCTGGCGTCTGGCATTATGGGGTTAGTGCTAGGACTGGTTGGTCCGGTGTCAGAATAATAATATATGGCTCTTCGTGGTCGGCTGGGCGTTAAGCAAACAAAGAAACAAAATTTCTGAGAACGTCCCTCAACTTAGACACATACCCACACTCAACATCCAGACTGCTTCCTGTGCAGACTGAGAACTTTTAATTTATGAATTTATTTTGAAAAAGTAAAAGTAAAAGTAATCAATTCATGTTAAACAATTCTTACTATAAACAGAAAGCAATGAGATTGTTAATTTTTAGTATGTGTCCTCGTGGAGGGATAATCTTATCCCATGTTCAATTTTGGCCAGATCTGATATTGTTGAATGTCGGTATGTGACCAAGTGGAGGGATAATCTTATCCCATGTTCAATCTTGGCCAGATTTGATATTGTTGAATGTCGGTATGTGACCAAGTGGAGGGATAATCTTATCCCATGTACACTCTTGGCCAGATCTGATATTGTTGAATGTCGGTATGTGACCAAGTGGAGGGATAATCTTATCCCATGTACACTCTTGGCCAGATCTGATATTGTTGAATGTCGGTATGTGACCAAATGGAGGGATAATCTTATCCCATGTACAATCTTCGGCAGATCTGATATTGTTGAATGTCGGTATGTGACCAAGTGGAGGGATAGTCTTATCCCATGTACAATCTTGGCAAGATCTGATATTGTTGAATGTCGGTATGTGACCAAGTGGAGGGATAATCTTATCCCATGTACAATTTTGGCCAGATCTGATATTGTTGAATGTCGGTATGTGACCAAGTGGAGGGACAATCTTATCCCATGTACAATTTTGGCCAGATCTGATATTGTTGAATGTCGGTATGTGACCAAGTGGAGGGATAGTCTTATCCCATGTACAATCTTCGGAAGATCTGATATTGTTGAATGTCGGTATGTGACCAAATGGAGGGATAATCTTATCCCATGTACAATCTTCGGCAGATCTGATATTGTTGAATGTCGGTATGTGACCAAGTGGAGGGATAATCTTATCCCATGTACAATTTTGGCCAGATCTGATATTGTTGAATGTCGGTATGTGACCAAGTGGAGGGACAATCTTATCCCATGTTCAATTTTGGCCAGATCTGATATTGTTGAATGTCGGTATGTGACCAAGTGGAGGGATAATCTTATCCCATGTTCAATTTTGGCCAGATCTGATATTGTTGAATGTCGGTATGTGACCAAGTGGAGGGATAATCTTATCCCATGTTCAATTTTGGCCAGATCTGATATTGTTGAATGTCGGTATGTGACCAAGTGGAGGGATAATCTTATCCCATGTTCAATTTTGGCCAGATCTGATATTGTTGAATGTCGGTATGTGACCAAGTGGAGGGATAGTCTTATCCCATGTATGTACAATCTTCGGCAGATCTGAGGAGTCGAGTCGAATCGTTTTAAACGGGAAGGAGTGTGCAACTAAAGCCAAAACAGCTACATCCGTGGCAGTCTTCCCGGTCGTTGACACAAAAAGGAATGCAACTTAAAGAGTGATGTAAAGCCATCTGGAAAATGTGTGTTCAAACCTCAGAGAAACAAAGGGAGGTAAGCGCTATAAATGCATACAACATGTGTGGTAAGATAAGTGACAGTTATGCATAACCAATCTCCTGCAACCGGAGGCATACAAGAATCAGCTTTTATTCCTGGCCGGACAAATCCTTAGATCAAGACTGTTGTTTGTGTGTTTTGTACGAACAAACACAAACGTTGTAACTTTCTTTCTTTATTTGGTGTTTAACGTCGTTTTCAACCATTCAAGGTTATATCGCGACGGAAACGTTGTAACACTGTGTTGCCTCGAAGGTATAAGTTAGAAGAAAGAGGCAGAATGCTGTTTTTCTTGTAGGATCAGACAAACAAAGGGAACTAATCGCTGTAAATGCATACCACTGTGTATTAAAGCAAGGGAGAGTTATGTGTGTTCAAAGCTTTATGCGCCTACAGATCGTTTTGCAGATGAAGCTGGGTCGATCTTTGCCATTTCTGTGTTTCGTTTCTCATTCATCTTCTATTTCTGACAGATACACCGCAAAGACTGTTCAGTTCCTTTAATTAGAAAAAGGCGTGAAAGAAAAAAAGATGCTGCCTTGACGCTTGCGACCATAGGATGCCCGAGTCCTTTGTTTGCATCTGTACTCATTTTACTATAATTTTTTTTGTTTTTGTTTAAAGTTTAGTTATCTTGAAACTGAAAATCCCATGTCCACACCCACACCAATGATTGGTGTAATTTTTCCCACGGAGAACCGTGTTTTTCAAAAGAAAAGAAAGTATCAAGTTACAAAGTATATCACTTTGAACGAAATACTAAAAAAATCACTAGGGATACAAAACCGTACAAAACTACAATGCCATAACCTAATGGAGCAAACGACACTGAGTACCACTGTCCATACATTTGAAGAAAAAAAATGTCACAAGACTTGTAAAACGGTGTCTGCTTTCCGGTTAACATAAACCTTAGGCCAAAAAAAAAATAGGTGTGGTTACGGTAACATAGCCAAAAAAAATAGGGTGGGTAGGTAGGCAATCACTTTTTTTTTTGGTTAACTTTTTTTTCTAATGTGTACAAATTAAACCTACTTGACAGGGAAATAAGTGTGCGACTCGGGCGCTTTCGCTTTCATTGCGTTTTTTGCACTCGTTTTTTTTATTTTTTTTGCAAATGTAATAAAAAGTTATAGGATCGGCCCCTAAAATTAGGGTAGGTCGGGTTACCGTAACCACACCTATTTTTTTTTAGGCCTTACCTCGTGTAAAACGCAAGAGTTGCATGAGACCGTGGCGTTAGCTGTGCACGTGTATTTTACGCCGAAAACCAGTAGTTGCCATTCATGAGATCTTGTTACACACCCCCCCCCCCCCTCCTCCTCCCCCCCTACCCCCGCCTATCTGTTTAAAAAGTTGTTCTTCCTTCTTCGCTTTCTTTCTTTCTTTCTTTATTTGGTGTTTAACGTCGTTTTCAACCACGAAGGTTATATCGCGACGGGGAAAGGGGGGGGGGGGGGGGGGGGGGGGGGGAGATCCTTCTTCGCTGAAAGACGCCCTTTAATAATAGTGCAGTGCATTCTGAATCGTACAAATAGAATTTCTGAGGTGTATCCTTTTAGGATGCGTGAAGGTGGCCTGATTCTTTTATAAGCGGAAAATGGGGGTGTGTGAAGGCCTGTATTGGGAGGCATGTCATCTTCAGTAAATACAGTCAAACTTGTTTATAACGACCAGCCAATGATTGAACAAAAGTGGTCGTGGTTGACAAGTGGTCGTTATAGAAAACAACCCTCATCGGGCATTCTTTGGGGTCGCCTCAATGAGCAGGTGGTCGTGATTTCTTTCTTTCTTTATTTGGTGTTTTACGTCGTTTTCAACCACGAAGGTTATATCGCGACGGGGGAAGGGATAGAGTCACTTGGCAATTGTTTCTTGTTCACAAAAGCACTAATCAAAAATTTGCTCCAGGGGCTTGCAACGTAGTACAATATAATTTTTTTATTACCTTACTGGGAGAATGCAAGTTTCCAGTACAAAGGACTTAACATTTCTTACATACTGCTTGACTAAAATCTTTACAAAAATGGACTATATTCTATACAAGAAACACTTAACAAGAGTAAAAGGAGAAACAGAATCCGTTAGTCGCCTCTTACGACATGCTGGGGAGCATCGGGTAAATTCTTTCTCGTCCCATCCATTATGGGACTCCCCCTAACCCGCGGGGGGAGTGGTCGTGATTGAGAGGTGGTCGCTATGACAGGCTCGACTGTATTGTGAACGCTGACGCTATAACTCTGTCCCTTCACGTGCTCTACACTGTAGATTAGGTACATTTAAAAAAACGGAAATTTTCTCAGACTTACATTGTGAAGAAAAAACACCCACTCTTCAAAGCAGGCTTTAAAATGATATATTGATCTCTCTTCCCAATCGCCATACACACTGCAGGTGACTTCTCATTTCAAGAATTAAATTCAATCGATTTTGGCTAAAAGCCAGGTTGTCCACGGACGTTCAAAAGCTTTGGAAACTATGCATGTCTTTCCAGGAACCGTTTCCTGTCGTTGGAGCCATGACTGAACACAAAAGGGTATTGTTGTACTGTGTATTCAATGAAGACTTGCAACATAAAACGATCAATCAATCCAGCTTTCAACGGGACAATGACCATGTTTTGTACGTATGACCAACATCGGTACGCGCGGTCTGAAACGAGTTTGGAACAGAACTGCAGACACTATTTTTTTGGCAACGATATAGGTATTAACTGACATAGAAGTTCAAAATGGACGCTCGTCCCCGGCAACACACTCTCTTAACATGCGGAGTCCCATCCTTGTTGTAGCTTTAACCGAAGAAAATTGTCAAATTCGAGCAAACGGGACATCGACATAAGTCATTAAGTGATATACCGTTTGCAAAAGTTGAGGCGGCACTCTCACGGCTACAGTTTTTCATCAATATGTTTGACATTTTCGTCACATGATCTTTGACTTCGTCCGGACTATGGGAATGCGTTTAGCCTGTGGACTCCTTAGCAAACTTGATCCTACGTGCCTTCGACTATGTCCAATCAAAATTTAGTAAAGGGGTTGAAATATATATACCAAAACCCTTTCTCTAATAATGATATGGCGCATCAGTATTAACCTGGACAGACCTGTGGTGTTTCACAAAATCGTTTGAATGGGACGGAATAACAAGCATCTTTTAAACGTCGCTGTCTACATAACACTGATCGTAGGTATGGTATCTGTACTAGTCAATACAAAAGGTAGATAATATCTCTTAAGGCCTTCCTCATTGAGTTCCAAATTGACTTTGCGAAGAGTTCGCTAAGTCTTTTAACCGGAAATTCAGTTAGAATTTCAAACAGAATGAGGCAGAGCGATGTTAAGGTATCAAATAACCAAAGGGAAGTAATCGCTCTTAATGCATACAGACGTATGCATTAAGAGCGATTACTTCCCTTTGGTTATTTGATAACGGAAATTCAGTGCCAAAGCCCCGTGCAGTAGACTTCACGAAGTGGACTTGACCTAATTAATATCAAGCTTTAGACCTAGCTCCCAGTGACTTGACCTAATTAATATCAAGCTTTAGACCTAGCTCCCAGTGACTTGACCTAATTAATATCAAGCTTTAGACCTAGCTCCCAGTGACTTGACCTAATTAATATCAAGCTTTAGACCTAGCTCCCAGTGACTTGACCTAATTAATATCAAGCTTTAGACCTAGCTCCCAGTGACTTGACCTAATTAATATCAAGCTTTAGACCTAGCTCCCAGTGACTTGACCTACTTAATATCAAGCTTTAGACCTAGCTCCCAGTGACTTGACCTAATTAATATCAAGCTTTAGACCTAGCTCCCAGTGACTTGACCTAATTAATATTAAGCTTTAGACCTAGCTCCCAGTGACTTGACCTAATTAATATCAAGCTTTAGACCTAGCTCCCAGTGACTTGACCTAATTAATATCAAGCTTTAGACCTAGCTCCCAGTGACTTGACCTAATTAATATCAAGCTTTAGACCTAGCTCCCAGTGACTTGACCTAATTAATATCAAGCTTTAGACCTAGCTCCCAGTGACTTGACCTAATTAATATCAAGCTTTAGACCTAGCTGCCAGTTTTTACACCCCCGGTATAGGGGTGTGTATAGGCTTCGCTCGATGTGTTTGTTTGTTTGTTTGTGTTCGCATTTAGATCTCAAGAATGAACGGACCGATCGTCACCAAACTTGGTGAACAGGTTCTATACATTCCTGAGACGGTCCTTACAAAAATTGGGACCAGTCAAACACACGGTTAGCGAGTTATTGGTGGATTAAAATTATACAAGGACTTATAGAGGGACATCTTCATGGTCAAAGGGAAATAACCATTCTCACTCAGTCACTGCCACCAACTGAGAAGGTTATTTCCCTTTGACGGGGGTGTTTTTCCTACCTCGTAGGAATTTCTTGTTTGTTTCAAGAGTTGGACCTAGACTGAAAATATATACTACGTATGGATCATAATGTCCTGAGGACAAAACAAATGAATAAAGAAAAATTCAGGAGAACTCCTACATAATTATCAAAACTATCGGACAATCCATCGAACAATGCTTTTAAGAGTACGCTCATAAGCTTAGCTTGTTGTGCTCCATGTTCCTTATTTCATGTATGCGGTAATAGTACCAATGGAATTTACTGAATAAACTTGTTTAAACCAATGCGTCAGATTAAAAATTAAAAAAATGCGCCAATAACGGAAGACCGAGGCCTGTGAACAACAGTGAATCTCAAGTTCTCCTAACCTAATCTTATCCCACATTCTACGTCTAATTGGAATTCCAGGACCTCAGTTCTGATAAGGCGCTTTATAAATGCCCGTTATTATTATTATTATTATAACACAAATCTTCTAAAAAAAAATTTTTTTTTTAAAAAGCAGGAAAACTAAAAGGCGCAAAATATATCTTCCATGTAATTTTACACCCCTGTCTGTCGGAGCAAAACACAGAAGCCATCATTTCTCGCTTAGCGGGAGGGCTTACCGAAAGTAGGGCGCGAAAACATGTTAAGAGGTAGCAAGGTCAAAAGCAAGGACGAGGGTGTCGAGTCCGGGAATAAAAAGTACAGTGGAACCTCCCTATTAATACCTCCACAAATCTGAGAAAATCAGGTCTTAACTTAAAATGGAGGTATATTAGACTCCCCCCCAAAAAAAGAGTCTGTTTACGGTAACATAGACAAACAAAATAGGGTCGGTAGGTCGGTTTTTTCCCCCTCCAAAAAACCATATTTTTAAGTTATTTTGCCAAAAAACAAAGACTTTTTTTAAATAAAAAATTAAATAAATTCTTTTTTTCCCTCCCCCAAATGCCCCCCCAAAAAGTCTAGGGTCGCGCGAAAAAATAGGGTCGGTCGGGATACCGTAAACAGACTATGTTTTTGGTGTGGCCTTAACAGAGGTTATAAACTGAACATCTGAAAAGTTAAGGTCGTAAAGGGGGGGGGGGGGGGGGGGGGTCCCACTGTAAATCATAACAGAGTGCTGAACCTTCGGTCGAGGACGTGAGCCGTAAAATCCAATGAGGCATAATAGGATTACAGTGACACCCCCCCCCCCCCCCCCCATTCTTATAAGACCTTAAATTTCAAGATTATCTGTTCATAAACTCTGTAAACTTATCCACATTTTAAGACTTCTTCACCATGAATTTATAAGATTCTAGGCAGTCTTTCAATGCTGATTCCACTGTTTTCAAATCACAAATGGGCGTTGAACCTGCCCCGTTGACATCAGCAGTATAAAACTGTAGATTATCTATAACCTAGGATGTTGACATCAGCAGTTGCCAGTATAAAACTGTAGATCAGCTATAACCTAGCCCGTTGACATTAGCAGTATAAAACTGTAGATCATCTATAACCTAGCCCGTTGACATTAGCAGTATAAAACTGTAGATCATCTATAACCTAGCCCGTTGACATCAGCAGTATAACACTGTAGATCATCTATAACCTATAACCTAGGTCGTTGACGTCAGCAGTATAACTATAAAACTGTAGGTCATCTTTAAATGATAGGTGAATCGAAGCAAAAGCCAGGTGGTTTCATTCGACTGAGCAGTCACAAACAGATGCACGCACGCGTGTGCATGCAAAAGCACACACTGTCAACGCACACACATTCATATATATAATTATATCACACGCAACAGAAGCATGCGCGCAACACGCACGCACGCACGCGCACGCACACACACACACACACACACACACATACACACACACAGACACACACAAACACACACACACACGCACACACACACAAACACACGCACACACACACACGCACACGCACACACACACGCACATACACACGAGCAGGCCGACTAACATAAAGTTCATAGAGACACACAGACAGACAGGCGGACAGACAGAGAGTACAATGCGCGGTATGCACTTGCAAGCGTAAAAGTGCAAGAACATTTCTCATCCATATTTGAATCTGTGGAATCTCTGTAAAGAGGAAAGTCAGTCATGCCCAAGCAAGTTCTGAACTGGGTGGAAGTCGTTATCAAGGAAAACCATCAAACAAACAAACAAACAAACAAACAAATAAAGGTGCAATTCCAAACAGAAATCTCTATTGATTTTGGGTGGTTTCATTCTCCAACTGCGAACCTTTCCACCCATAATACTCACATCAGCGGTATGGTTGCAAATTGCTTTGAGTCGAAGCTGTAGAATCTGTTCAACAGAATATACCCATTATTCACTGTACGTATTGCGTGCGGATTTTTACAAACATTAAAAAGAAACAAACATATGTTTGCACCGTTGGTCCAAATGTAGGTGTACGGCTTTTACAGGGTACAGTACCCAATACACCGTTTTTTGACCCAGTAGGTGTTGGGGCGTTAGCTCGATACTGGGCGCTTACGAGGTAGTTTACGGTACAGGGGGGAAACAAATTCCAGACAAAAAATACATTCTGCTGCATGAAAACTCCTCCCTGCAATCCTTTTCACAGCCTACAGATAAAACTGCCTTCTTTCAGGAGTCTGTTTACACGACAAAACACGCACAAACCTGCCATCGTGAAATAAAATCAGAATCTCTCTATACACAGCAAGAAGAGCCAGCGCCTTCGGCAATGGTAAAGTTTTCAACCAGCCGTCCACACAGACAAACACTGCTGTGACTCACTAATTTTTCAGGAGATTTACAAACATACCAGCGCGTGCATGCTTACAGAGTGATGTTGAAGAGGCCGACAGTTGACATTAAAAATAATTTGTGGAAAAGTCCATGAGCGCCGTGCGAAGTTTATGGGATTGAATAATTTTGTCACTGGTAACAATGGGAGAAATATATATATTAAAAAAAAAAATTAAATCAATATAACCCAAATCTCCGCAGTAACCAGTCATGCTTATTGAAACGAGATATTATTTTCACGTGGATCACTGCGAATATAATTATATAAAGTGAGCCGACATAATTATTTCTAAACAGCAGCTGTCTTTTCGCACAAAACTCCCAATTTTAATCTTTTCAGCAGAGAAGGGGGAAATAAACTACAAGTAGAAGTTATCTGTGGGGGATAAAACACCTGTTGTAAGCAGAATTCACCGCGAACAAACTAGGACAAGCGCCAAACAGCGAACACACTCAGGAGAGAAGCCATACAGTGTCGGTCTTTCTGGATAAAACCGATGCTGTTGTGGTTCTCTCTCTCTCTCTCTCTCTCTCTCTCTCTCTCTCTCTCTCTCTCTCTCTCTCTCTCTCTCTCTCTCTCTCTCCCTCCACCCATTGCACACCTCTCTCTCTCTCTCTCTCTCTCTCTCTCTCTCTCTCTCTCTCTCTCTCTCTCTCTCTCTCTCTCTCTCTCTCTCTCTCTCTCTCTCTCTCTCTCTCTCTCTCTCTCTCTCTCTCTCTCTCTCTCTCTCTCTCTCTCTCTCTCTCTCTCTCTCTCTCTCTCTCTCTCTCTCTCTCTCTCTCTCTCTCTCTCTCTCTCTCTCTCTCTCTCTCTCTCTCTCTCTCTCTCTCTCTCTCTCTCTCTCTCTCTCTCTCTCTCTCTCTCTCTCTCTCTCTCTCTCTCTCTCTCTCTCTCTCTCTCTCTCTCTCTCTCTCTCTCTCTCTCTCTCTCTCTCTCTCTCTCTCTCTCTCTCTCTCTCTCTCTCTCTCTCTCTCTCTCTCTCTCTCTCTCTCTCTCTCTGTTTGATGAGGGAATCTATCCACAGAACTGGTACGATTCAGTTATTGTACCGTTATTTAAGAAAGGAGATATAAATGATACTAACAACTATAGGGGAATTTCATTGTGTGATATATGTAGTAAATTGTATGGCACTGTTGTTAATAATAGACTTAAAGAGTGGACTGAATTACATAATATTACAGGTGAATGTCAGGCTGGTTTCAAACAAAATTATTCTACTGTTGACCACATCTTCACTCTGCTTGCTGCTGTACAGAAACAATTTTCTAATAATCGCAAACTTTATGTAGCTTTCATTGATTTTGAGAAATGTTTTGATAGTATCTCACGCAGATTGCTCTGGCCAATTTTGATTAAAAATGGTATAAAGGGAAAGTTGTATAGATGTATTAAAAGTATGTATGCAGTGGTTAAGGCTAAAATACGATGTGGTGCTCAACTAACAGATTTCATTAACTGTACAAAAGGTGTGAAGCAAGGAGACGTGTGCAGTCCAATTTTATTCGCTCTATTTATAAATGAGCTGGC